>NW_027251467.1:0-46135 GCF_044704955.1 Pristiophorus japonicus
GCCCCTCTCCCCGGACACTCTCCCTCCCCCTGGGACACTCTCCCCTGCCCTCTCCTCGGGACACTCTCCCCTCCCCCCCGAGACACACTCCCCTCCCCTCGGGACACTCTCCCCTCCACCCGAGACAGTCTCCCCTCCTCCCGGGACACTCTCCCCTCCCCCCGTGACACTCTCCCCTCCCCCGGGACACTCACGCCACACCTCGGGACACTCTCCCCTCCCCTCCCCCGGGGAAACTCTCCACTCCCCTCGGGACACTCTCCCCTCCCCTCCCCCCGGGACACTCTCCCCTCCCCTCGGGACACTCTCCCCTCCCCTCTCCTCGGGACACACTCCCCTACCCGCGGAGACACTCTCCCTCCCCCCGGGACAGTCTCCCCTCCTCCCGGGACACTCTCCCCTCCCCTCCCCCTGGGAAACTCTCCACTCCCCTCGGGACACTCTCCCCTCCCCTCCCCCCGGGACACTCTCCCCTCCCCTCGGGACACTCTCCCCTCCCCTCTCCTCGGGACACACTCCCCTACCCGCGGAAACACTCTCCCCTCCCCCGGGACACTCTCCCCTCCCCCCGAGACACACTCCCCTCCCCCCGAGACACTCTCCCCTCCCCCCGAGACACTCTCCCTCCCCCCGAGACACTCTTCCCTCCTACCGAGACACTCTTCCCTCCTACCGAGACGCTCTCCCCTCCCCCAAGACACTCTCCACTCCCACCGAGACACTCTCCACTCCCCCGAGACATTCTCTCCTCCCCCGAGACACTCTCCCCTCCCCCGAGACACTCTCCCTCCCCCCGTGACACTCTCCCTTCCCCCCGGGACACTCTCCCCTCTCCCCGGGACACTCACGCCACACCTCGGGACACTCTCCCCTCCCACCGAGACACTCTCCACTCCCCCCGTGACACTCTCCCCTCCCCCCGTGACACTCTCCCCTCCCCCCGTGACACTCTCCCCTCCCCCCGAGACACTCTCCCCTCCCCCCGAGACACTCTCCCCTCCCCCCGAGACACTCTCCCCTCCCCCCGAGACACTCTTCCCTCCCACCGAGACGCTCTCCACTCCCCCCAAGACACTCTCCCCTCCCCCCAAGACACTCTCCACTCCCACCGAGACATTCTCTCCTCCCCCTGAGACACTCTCCCCTCCCCCGAGACACTCTCCCTCCCCCCGTGACACTCTCCACTCCCCCGAGACACTCTCCCCTCCCCCCGAGACACTCTCCCCTCCCCCCGAGACACTCTTCCCTCCCCCCGAGACACTCTTCCCTCCCACCGAGACACTCTTCCCTCCCACCGAGACACTCTCCCCTCCCCCCAAGACACTCTCCACTCCCACCGAGACACACTCCACTCCCCCGAGACATTCTCTCCTCCCCCTGAGACATTCTCTCCTCCCCCTGAGACACTCTCCACTCCCCCGAGACACTCTCCCTCCCGCCGTGACACTCTCCCCTCCCCCCGTGACACTCTCCCCTCCCCCCGGGACACTCTCCCCTCTCCCCGGGACACTCACGCCACACCTCGGGACACTCTCCCCTCCCCTCCCCCTGGGAAACTCTCCACTCCCCTCGGGACACTCTCCCCTCCCCTCCCCCCGAGACGCTCTCCCCTCCCCTGAGACACTCTCCCCTCCCCCCGAGACACTCTCCCCTCCCCCCGAGACACTCTCCCCTCCCCCCGTGACACTCTCCCCTCCCCCGGGACACTCTCCCCTCCCCCCGGGACAGTCTCCCCTCCTCCCGGGACACTATCCCCTCCCCTCCCCCCGGGACACTCTCCCCTCCCCCTGGGACACTCTCCCCTCCCCTCTCCTCGGGACACACTCCCCTACCCGCGGAGACACTCTCCCCTCCCCCCGGGACAGTCTCCGCTCCTCCCGGGACACTCTCCCCTCCCCCGTGACACTCTCCCCTCCCCCCGGGACACTCTCACCTCTCCCCGGGACACTCACGCCACACCTCGGGACACTCTCCCCTCCCCTCTCCTTGGGACACTCTCCCCTTCCCCCCGAGACACACTCCCCTCCCCTCGGGACACTCTCCCCTCCCCTCCCCCCGGGACACTCTCCCCTCCCCCTGGGACACTCTCCCCTCCCCTCTCCTCGGGACACACTCCCCTACCCGCGGAGACACTCTCCCCTCCCCCCGGGACAGTCTCCGCTCCTCCCGGGACACTCTCCCCTCCCCCGTGACACTCTCCCCTCCCCCCGGGACACTCTCCCCTCCCCCCGGGACACTCTCACCTCTCCCCGGGACACTCACGCCACACCTCGGGACACTCTCCCCTCCCCTCTCCTTGGGACACTCTCCCCTTCCCCCGAGACACACTCCCCTCCCCTCGGGACACTCTCCCCTCCCCCCGAGACACTCTCCCCTCCCCCCGAGACACTCTCTCCTCCCCCCGTGACACTCTCCCCTCCCCCCGTGACACTCTCCCCTCCCCCCGGGACACTCTCACCTCTCCCCGGGACACTCACGCCACACCTCGGGACACTCTCCCCTCCCCTCCCCCTGGGAAACTCTCCACTCCCCTCGGGACACTCTCCCCTCCCCTCCCCCCGGGACACTCTCCCCTCCCCTCGGGACACTCTCCCCTCCCCTCTCCTCGGGACACACTCCCCTACCCGCGGAGACACTCTCCCCTCCCCCGGGACACTCTCCCCTCCCCCCGAGACACACTCCCCTCCCACCGAGACACTCTCCACTCCCCCGAGACATTCTCTCCTCCCCCCGAGACACTCTTCCCTCCCACCGAGACACTCTCCCCTCCCCCCGTGACACTCTCCCCTCCCCCCGGGACACTCTCCCCTCTCCCCGGGACACTCACGCCACACCTCGGGACACTCTCCACTCCCCTCCTCCTGGGAAACTCTCCACTCCCCTCGGGACACTCTCCCCTCCCCTCCCCCCGGGACACTCTCCCCTCCCCTCGGGACACTCTCCCCTCCCCTGGGAATCTCTCCCCTCCCCCCGAGACACTCTCCCCTCTCCCCGAGACACACTCCCCTCCTCCCGAGACACTCTCCCCTCCCCCCGAGACACTCTTCCCTCTCCCCGTGACACTCTCCCCTCCCCCCGGGACACTCTCCCCTCCCACCGAGACACACTCCCCTCACCCCGAGACACTCTCCCCTCCCCCCGAGACACTCTTCCCTCCCCCCGAGACACACTCCCCTCCCCCCGAGACACTCTCCCCTCCCCCCGGGACACTCGCCCCTCTCCCCGGGACACTCTCCCCTCCCCCTGGGACACTCTCCCCTCCCCTCTCATCGGGACACTCTCCCCTCCCCACGGAGACACACTCCCCTCCCCTCGGGACACTCTCCCCTCCACCCGAGACAGTCTCCCCTCCTCCCGGGACACTCTCCCCTCCCCCCGTGACACTCTCCCCTCCCCCCGGGACACTCTCCCCTCCCCCTGGGACACTCGCCCCTCTCCCCGGGACACTCTCCCCTCCCCCTGGGACACTCTCCCCTGCCCTCTCCTCGGGACACTCTCCCCTCCCCCCCGAGACACACTCCCCTCCCCTCGGGACACTCTCCCCTCCACCCGAGACAGTCTCCCCTCCTCCCGGGACACTCTCCCCTCCCCCCGTGACACTCTCCCCTCCCCCCGGGACACTCACGCCACACCTCGGGACACTCTCCCCTCCCCTCCCCCGGGGAAACTCTCCACTCCCCTCGGGACACTCTCCCCTCCCCTCCCCCCGGGATACTCTCCCCTCCCCTCGGGACACTCTCCCCTCCCCTCTCCTCGGGACACACTCCCCTACCCGCGGAGACACTCTCCCCTCCCCCCGGGACAGTCTCCCCTCCTCCCGGGACACTCTCCCCTCCCCTCCCCCTGGGAAACTCTCCACTCCCCTCGGGACACTCTCCCCTCCCCTCCCCCCGGGACACTCTCCCCTCCTCTCGGGACACTCTCCCCTCCCCTCTCCTCGGGACACTCTCCCCTCCCCCCCGAGACACACTCCCCTCCCCTCGGGACACTCTCCCCTCCACCCGAGTCAGTCTCCCCTCCCCCCGTGACACTCTCCCCTCCCCCCGGGACACTCTCCCCTCTCCCCGGGACACTCACGCCACACCTCGGGACACTCTCCCCTCCCCACCCCCTGGGAAACACTCCACTCCCCTCGGGACACTCTCCCCTCCCCTCCCCCCGGGACACTCTCCCCTCCCCTCGGGACACTCTCCCCTCCCCTCTCCTCGGGACACACTCCCCTACCCGCGGAGACACTCTCCCCTCCCCCGGGACACTCTCCCCTCCCCCCGAGACACACTCCCCTCCCCCCGAGACACTCTCCCCTCCCCCCGAGACACTCTCCCCTCCCCCCGAGACACTCTCCCCTCCCCCCGAGACACTCTCCCCTCCCCCCGAGACACTCTTCCCTCCCACCGAGACGCTCTCCACTCCCCCCAAGACACTCTCCCCTCCCCCCAAGACACTCTCCACTCCCACCGAGACATTCTCTCCTCCCCCTGAGACACTCTCCCCTCCCCCGAGACACTCTCCCTCCCCCCGTGACACTCTCCACTCCCCCGAGACACTCTCCCCTCCCCCCGAGACACTCTCCCCTCCCCCCGAGACACTCTTCCCTCCCCCCGAGACACTCTTCCCTCCCACCGAGACACTCTTCCCTCCCACCGAGACACTCTCCCCTCCCCCCAAGACACTCTCCACTCCCACCGAGACACACTCCACTCCCCCGAGACATTCTCTCCTCCCCCTGAGACATTCTCTCCTCCCCCTGAGACACTCTCCACTCCCCCGAGACACTCTCCCTCCCCCCGTGACACTCTCCCCTCCCCCCGTGACACTCTCCCCTCCCCCCGGGACACTCTCCCCTCTCCCCGGGACACTCACGCCACACCTCGGGACACTCTCCCCTCCCCTCCCCCTGGGAAACTCTCCACTCCCCTCGGGACACTCTCCCCTCCCCTCCCCCCGAGACGCTCTCCCCTCCCCCTGAGACACTCTCCCCTCCCCCCGAGACACTCTCCCCTCCCCCCGAGACACTCTCCCCTCCCCCCGTGACACTCTCCCCTCCCCCGGGACACTCTCCCCTCCCCCCGGGACAGTCTCCCCTCCTCCCGGGACACTATCCCCTCCCCTCCCCCCGGGACACTCTCCCCTCCCCCTGGGACACTCTCCCCTCCCCTCTCCTCGGGACACACTCCCCTACCCGCGGAGACACTCTCCCCTCCCCCCGGGACAGTCTCCGCTCCTCCCGGGACACTCTCCCCTCCCCCGTGACACTCTCCCCTCCCCCCGGGACACTCTCACCTCTCCCCGGGACACTCACGCCACACCTCGGGACACTCTCCCCTCCCCTCTCCTTGGGACACTCTCCCCTTCCCCCCGAGACACACTCCCCTCCCCTCGGGACACTCTCCCCTCCCCTCCCCCCGGGACACTCTCCCCTCCCCCTGGGACACTCTCCCCTCCCCTCTCCTCGGGACACACTCCCCTACCCGCGGAGACACTCTCCCCTCCCCCCGGGACAGTCTCCGCTCCTCCCGGGACACTCTCCCCTCCCCCGTGACACTCTCCCCTCCCCCCGGGACACTCTCCCCCTCCCCCCGGGACACTCTCACCTCTCCCCGGGACACTCACGCCACACCTCGGGACACTCTCCCCTCCCCTCTCCTTGGGACACTCTCCCCTTCCCCCCGAGACACACTCCCCTCCCCTCGGGACACTCTCCCCTCCCCCCGAGACACTCTCCCCTCCCCCCGAGACACTCTCTCCTCCCCCCGTGACACTCTCCCCTCCCCCCGTGACACTCTCCCCTCCCCCCGGGACACTCTCACCTCTCCCCGGGACACTCACGCCACACCTCGGGACACTCTCCCCTCCCCTCCCCCTGGGAAACTCTCCACTCCCCTCGGGACACTCTCCCCTCCCCTCCCCCCGGGACACTCTCCCCTCCCCTCGGGACACTCTCCCCTCCCCTCTCCTCGGGACACACTCCCCTACCCGCGGAGACACTCTCCCCTCCCCCGGGACACTCTCCCCTCCCCCCGAGACACACTCCCCTCCCACCGAGACACTCTCCACTCCCCCGAGACATTCTCTCCTCCCCCCGAGACACTCTTCCCTCCCACCGAGACACTCTCCCCTCCCCCCGTGACACTCTCCCCTCCCCCCGGGACACTCTCCCCTCTCCCCGGGACACTCACGCCACACCTCGGGACACTCTCCACTCCCCTCCTCCTGGGAAACTCTCCACTCCCCTCGGGACACTCTCCCCTCCCCTCCCCCCGGGACACTCTCCCCTCCCCTCGGGACACTCTCCCCTCCCCTGGGAATCTCTCCCCTCCCCCCGAGACACTCTCCCCTCTCCCCGAGACACACTCCCCTCCTCCCGAGACACTCTCCCCTCCCCCCGAGACACTCTTCCCTCTCCCCGTGACACTCTCCCCTCCCCCCGGGACACTCTCCCCTCCCACCGAGACACACTCCCCTCACCCCGAGACACTCTCCCCTCCCCCCGAGACACTCTTCCCTCCCCCCGAGACACACTCCCCTCCCCCCGAGACACTCTCCCCTCCCCCCGGGACACTCGCCCCTCTCCCCGGGACACTCTCCCCTCCCCCTGGGACACTCTCCCCTCCCCTCTCATCGGGACACTCTCCCCTCCCCACGGAGACACACTCCCCTCCCCTCGGGACACTCTCCCCTCCACCCGAGACAGTCTCCCCTCCTCCCGGGACACTCTCCCCTCCCCCCGTGACACTCTCCCCTCCCCCCGGGACACTCTCCCCTCCCCCTGGGACACTCGCCCCTCTCCCCGGGACACTCTCCCCTCCCCCTGGGACACTCTCCCCTGCCCTCTCCTCGGGACACTCTCCCCTCCCCCCCGAGACACACTCCCCTCCCCTCGGGACACTCTCCCCTCCACCCGAGACAGTCTCCCCTCCTCCCGGGACACTCTCCCCTCCCCCCGTGACACTCTCCCCTCCCCCCGGGACACTCACGCCACACCTCGGGACACTCTCCCCTCCCCTCCCCCGGGGAAACTCTCCACTCCCCTCGGGACACTCTCCCCTCCCCTCCCCCCGGGATACTCTCCCCTCCCCTCGGGACACTCTCCCCTCCCCTCTCCTCGGGACACACTCCCCTACCCGCGGAGACACTCTCCCCTCCCCCGGGACAGTCTCCCCTCCTCCCGGGACACTCTCCCCTCCCCTCCCCCTGGGAAACTCTCCACTCCCCTCGGGACACTCTCCCCTCCCCTCCCCCCGGGACACTCTCCCCTCCTCTCGGGACACTCTCCCCTCCCCTCTCCTCGGGACACTCTCCCCTCCCCCCCGAGACACACTCCCCTCCCCTCGGGACACTCTCCCCTCCACCCGAGTCAGTCTCCCCTCCCCCCGTGACACTCTCCCCCTCCCCCCGGGACACTCTCCCCTCTCCCCGGGACACTCACGCCACACCTCGGGACACTCTCCCCTCCCCACCCCCTGGGAAACACTCCACTCCCCTCGGGACACTCTCCCCTCCCCTCCCCCCGGGACACTCTCCCCTCCCCTCGGGACACTCTCCCCTCCCCTCTCCTCGGGACACACTCCCCTACCCGCGGAGACACTCTCCCCTCCCCCGGGACACTCTCCCCTCCCCCCGAGACACACTCCCCTCCCCCCGAGACACTCTCCCCTCCCCCCGAGACACTCTCCCCTCCCCCTGAGACACTCTTCCCTCCCACCGAGACGCTCTCCCCTCCCCCCAAGACACTCTCCCCTCCCACCAAGACACTCTCCACTCCCCCGAGACATTCTCTCCTCCCCCCGAGACACTCTTTCCTCCCACCGAGACACTCTCCCCTCCCCCCAGGACACTCTCCCCTCTCCCCGGGACACTCACGCCACACCTCGGGACACTCTCCCCTCCCCTCCCCCTGGGAAACTCTCCACTCCCCTCGGGACACTCTCCCCTCCCCTCCCCCCGGGACACTCTCCCCTCCCCTCGGGATACTCTTCCCTCCCACCGAGACACTCTCCACTCCCCCGAGACATTCTCTCCTCCCCCTGAGACACTCTCCCCTCCCCCGAGACACTCTCCCTCCCCCCGTGACACTCTCACCTCCCCCCGTGACACTCTCCCCTCCCCCCGGGACACTCTCCCCTCTCCCCGGGACACTCACGCCACACCTCGGGACACTCTCCCCTCCCCTCCCCCTGGGAAACTCTCCACTCCCCTCGGGACACTCTCCCCTCCCCTCCCCCTGGGAAACTCTCCACTCCCCTCGGGACACTCTCCCCTCCCCTCCCCCCGGGACACTCTCCCCTCCCCTCGGGACACTCTCCCCTCCCCTCGGGACACTCTCCCCTCCCCTCCCCCTGGGAAACTCTCCACTCCCCTCGGGACACTCTCCCCTCCCCTCCCCTCGGGACACTCTCCCCTCCCCTCTCCTCGGGACACACTCCCCTAAACGCGGAGACACTCTCCCCTCCCCCCGGGACAGTCTCCCCTCCTCCCGGGACACTCTCCCCTCCCCTCCCCCTGCGAAACTCTCCACTCCCCTCGGGACACTCTCCCCTCCCCTCTCCCCGGGACACTCTTCCCTCCCCTCGGGACACTCTCCCCTCCCCTCTCCTCGGGACACACTCCCCTACCCGCGGAGACACTCTCCCCTCCCCCGGGACACTCTCCCCTCCCCCCGAGACACACTCCCCTCCCCCCCGAGACACTCTCCCCTCCCCCCGAGACACTCTCCCCTCCCCCCGAGACACTCTTCCCTCCCACCGAGACGCTCTCCCCTCCCCCCAAGACACTCTCCACTCCCCCGAGACATTCTCTCCTCCTCCTGAGACACTCTCCCCTCCCCTCGGGACACTCTCCCCTCCCCTCTCCTCGGGACACACTCCCCTACCCGCGGAGACACTCTCCCCTCCCCCGAGACACTCTCCCTCCCCCCGTGACACTCTCCACTCCCCCGAGACACTCTCCCCTCCCCCCGAGACACTCTCCCCTCCCCCCGAGACACTCTTCCCTCCCACCGAGACACTCTCCCCTCCCCCCAAGACACTCTCCACTCCCACCGAGACACTCTCCACTCCCCCGAGACATTCTCTCCTCCCCCTGAGACACTCTCCCCTCCCCCCGTGACACTCTCCCCTCCCCCCGGGACGCTCTCCCCTCCCACCGAGACGCTCTCCCCTCCCCCCAAGACACTCTCCACTCCCACCGAGACACTCTCCACTCCCCCGAAACATTCTCTCCTCCCCCCGAGACACTCTTCCCTCCCACCGAGACACTCTCCCCTCCCCCCGGGACACTCTCCCCTCTCCCCGGGACACTCACGCCACACCTCGGGACACTCTCCACTCCCCTCCCCCTGGGAAACTCTCCACTCCCCTCGGGACACTCTCCCCTCCCCTCCCCCCGGGACACTCTCCCCTCCCCTCGGGACACTCTCCCCTCCCCTGGGAATCTCTCCCCTCCCCCCGAGACACTCTCCCCTCCCCCCGAGACACACTCCCCTCCCCCCGAGACACTCTCCCCTCCCCCCGAGACACTCTTCCCTCCCCCCGAGACACTCTCCCCTCCCCCCGGGACACTCTCCCCTCCCACCGAGACACACTCCCCTCCCCCCGAGACACTCTCCCCTCCCCCCGAGACACTCTTCCCTCCCCCCGAGACACACTCCCCTCCCCCCGAGACACTCTCCCCTCCCCCCGGGACACTCGCCCCTCTCCCCGGGACACTCTCCCCTCCCCCTGGGACACTCTCCCCTCCCCTCTCCTCGGGACACTCTCCCCTCCCCACGGAGACACACTCCCCTCCCCTCGGGACACTCTCCCCTCCACCCGAGACAGTCTCCCCTCCTCCCGGGACACTCTCCCCTCCCCCCGTGACACTCTCCCCTCCCCCCGGGACACTCTCCCCTCCCCCCGGGACACTCGCCCCTCTCCCCGGGACACTCTCCCCTCCCCCTGGGACACTCTCCCCTGCCCTCTCCTCGGGACACTCTCCCCTCCCCCCCGAGACACACTCCCCTCCCCTCGGGACACTCTCCCCTCCACCCGAGACAGTCTCCCCTCCTCCCGGGACACTCAACCCTCCCCCCGTGACACTCTCCCCTCCCCCCGGGACACTCACGCCACACCTCGGGACACTCTCCCCTCCCCTCCCCCGGGGAAACTCTCCACTCCCCTCGGGACACTCTCCCCTCCCCTCCCCCCGGGACACTCTCCCCTCCCCTCGGGACACTCTCCCCTCCCCTCTCCTCGGGACACACTCCCCTACCCGCGGAGACACTCTCCCCTCCCCCCGGGACAGTCTCCCCTCCTCCCGGGACACTCTCCCCTCCCCTCCCCCTGGGAAACTCTCCACTCCCCTCGGGACACTCTCCCCTCCCCTCCCCCCGGGACACTCTCCCCTCCCCTCGGGACACTCTCCCCTCCCCTCTCCTCGGGACACACTCCCCTACCCGCGGAGACACTCTCCCCTCCCCCGGGACACTCTCCCCTCCCCCCGAGACACACTCCCCTCCCCCCGAGACACTCTCCCCTCCCCCCAAGACACTCTCCCCTCCCCCCGAGACACTCTTCCCTCCTACCGAGACACTCTTCCCTCCTACCGAGACGCTCTCCCCTCCCCCCAAGACACTCTCCACTCCCACCGAGACACTCTCCACTCCCCCGAGACATTCTCTCCTCCCCCCGAGACACTCTCCCCTCCCCCGAGACACTCTCCCTCCCCCCGTGACACTCTCCCCTCCCCCCGGGACACTCTCCCCTCCCCCCGTGACACTCTCCCCTCCCCCCGTGACACTCTCCCCTCCCCCCGTGACACTCTCCCCTCCCCCCGAGACACTCTCCCCTCCCCCCGAGACACTCTCCCCTCCCCCCGAGACACTCTCCCCTCCCCCCAAGACACTCTTCCCTCCCACCGAGACGCTCTCCCCTCCCCCCAAGACACTCTCCCCTCCCCCCAAGACACTCTCCACTCCCACCGAGACATTCTCTCCTCCCCCTGAGACACTCTCCCCTCCCCCGAGACACTCTCCCTCCCCCCGTGACACTCTCCACTCCCCCGAGACACTCTCCCCTCCCCCCGAGACACTCTCCCCTCCCCCCGAGACACTCTTACCTCCCCCCGAGACACTCTTCCCTCCCACCGAGACACTCTTCCCTCCCACCGAGACACTCTCCCCTCCCCCCAAGACACTCTCCACTCCCCCGAGACATTCTCTCCTCCCCCTGAGACATTCTCCCCTCCCCTAGTGACACTCTCCCCTCCCCCCGGGACACTCTCCCCTCTCCCCGGGACACTCACGCCACACCTCGGGACACTCTCCCCTCCCCTCCCCCTGGGAAACTCTCCACTCCCCTCGGGACACTCTCCTCTCCCCTCCCCCCGAGACGCTCTCCCCTCCCCCTGAGACACTCTCCCCTCCCCCCGAGACACTCTCCCCTCCCCCCGAGACACTCTCCCCTCCCCCCGTGACACTCTCCCCTCCCCCGGGACACGCTCTCCTCCCCCTGAGACACTCTCCCCTCCCCCGAGACACTCTCCCTCCCCCCGAGACACACTCCCCTCCCCCCGAGACACACTCCCCTCCCCCCGAGACACTCTCCCCTCCCCCCGAGACACTCTTCCCTCCCACCGAGACGCTCTCCCCTCCCCCCAAGACACTCTCCACTCCCACCGAGACACTCTCCCCTCCCCCGAGACACTCTCCCTCCCCCCGAGACACACTCCCCTCCCCCCGAGACACACTCCCCTCCCCCCGAGACACTCTCCCCTCCCCCCGAGACACTCTTCCCTCCCACCGAGACGCTCTCCCCTCCCCCCAAGACACTCTCCACTCCCACCGAGACACTCTCCACTCCCCCGAGACATTCTCTCCTCCCCCTGAGACACTCTCCCCTCCCCCGAGACACTCTCCCTCCCCCCGTGACACTCTCCCCTCCCCCCGTGACACTCTCCCCTCCCCCCGGGACACTCTCCCCTCTCCCCGGGACACTCACGCCACACCTCGGGACACTCTCCCCTCCCCTCCCCCCGGGACACTCGCCCCTCTCCCCGTGACACTCTCCCCTCCCCCTGGGACACTCTCCCCTCCCCTCTCCTCGGGACACTCTCCCCTCACCCCCGAGACACACTCCCCTCCCCTCGGGACACTCTCCCCTCCACCCGAGACAGTCTCCCCTCCTCCCGGGACACTCTCCCCTCCCCCCGTGACACTCTCCCCTCCCCCCGGGACACTCTCCCCTCTCCCGGGGACACTCACGCCACACCTCGGGACACTCTCCCCTCCCCTCCCCCTGGGAAACTCTCCACTCCCCTCGGGACACTCTCCCCTCCCCTCCCCCCGGGACACTCTCCCCTCCCCTCGGGACACTCTCCCCTCCCCTCTCCTCGGACACACTCCCCTACCCGCGGAGACACTCTCCCCTCCCCCCGGGACAGTCTCCCCTCCTCCCGGGACACTCTCCCCTCCCCTCCCCCCGGGACACTCTCCCCTCCCCCTGGGACACTCTCCCCTCCCCTCTCCTCGGGACACACTCCCCTACCCGCGGAGACACTCTCCCCTCCCCCCGGGACAGTCTCCGCTCCTCCCGGGACACTCTCCCCTCCCCCGTGACACTCTCCCCTCCCCCCGGGACACTCTCACCTCTCCCCGGGACACTCACGCCACACCTCGGGACACTCTCCCCTCCCCTCTCCTTGGGACACTCTCCCCTCCCCCCCGAGACACTCTCCCCTCCCCTCGGGACACTCTCCCCTCCCCCCGAGACACTCTCCCCTCCCCCCGAGACACTCTCTCCTCCCCCCGTGACACTCTCCCCTCCCCCCGTGACACTCTCCCCTCCCCCCGGGACACTCACGCCACACCTCGGGACACTCTCCACTCCCCTCCCCCTGGGAAACTCTCCACTCCCCTCGGGACACTCTCCCCTCCCCTCCCCCTGGGAAACTCTCCACTCCCCTCGGGACACTCTCCCCTCCCCTCCCCCCGGGACACTCTCCCCTCCCCTCGGGACACTCTCCCCTCCCCTCCCCCCGGGACACTCTCCCCTCCCCCCGTGACACTCTCCCCTCCCCCCGGGACACTCTCCCCTCTCCCCGGGACACTCACGCCACACCTCGGGACACTCTCCACTCCCCTCCCCCTGGGAAACTCTCCACTCCCCTCGGGACACTCTCCCCTCCCCTCCCCCCGGGACACTCTCCCCTCCCCTCGGGACACTCTCCCCTCCCCTGGGAATCTCTCCCCTCCCCCCGAGACACTCTCCCCTCCCCCCGAGACACACTCCCCTCCCCCCGAGACACTCTCCCCTCCCCCCGAGACACTCTTCCCTCCCCCCGAGACACTCTCCCCTCCCCCCGGGACACTCTCCCCTCCCACCGAGACACACTCCCCTCCCCCCGAGACACTCTCCCCTCCCCCCGAGACACTCTTCCCTCCCCCCGAGACACACTCCCCTCCCCCCGAGACACTCTCCCCTCCCCCCGGGACACTCGCCCCTCTCCCCGGGACACTCTCCCCTCCCCCTGGGACACTCTCCCCTCCCCTCTCCTCGGGACACTCTCCCCTCCCCACGGAGACACACTCCCCTCCCCTCGGGACACTCTCCCCTCCACCCGAGACAGTCTCCCCTCCTCCCGGGACACTCTCCCCTCCCCCCGTGACACTCGCCCCTCTCCCCGGGACACTCTCCCCTCCCCCTGGGACACTCTCCCCTCCCCTCTCCTCGGGACACTCTCCCCTCCCCACGGAGACACACTCCCCTCCCCTCGGGACACTCTCCCCTCCACCCGAGACAGTCTCCCCTCCCCCCGGGACACTCTCCCCTCCCCCCGTGACACTCTCCACTCCCCCGAGACACTCTCCCCTCCCCCCGAGACACTCTCCCCTCCCCCCGAGACACTCTTCCCTCCCACCGAGACACTCTCCCCTCCCCCCAAGACACTCTCCACTCCCACCGAGACACTCTCCACTCCCCCGAGACATTCTCTCCTCCCCCTGAGACACTCTCCCCTCCCCCGAGACACACTCCCTCCCCCCGTGACACTCTCCCCTCCCCCCGTGACACTCTCCCCTCCCCCCGGGACGCTCTCCCCTCCCACCGAGACGCTCTCCCCTCCCCCCAAGACACTCTCCACTCCCACCGAGACACTCTCCACTCCCCCGAAACATTCTCTCCTCCCCCCGAGACACTCTTCCCTCCCACCGAGACACTCTCCCCTCCCCCCGGGACACTCTCCCCTCTCCCCGGGACACTCACGCCACACCTCGGGACACTCTCCACTCCCCTCCCCCTGGGAAACTCTCCACTCCCCTCGGGACACTCTCCCCTCCCCTCCCCCCGGGACACTCTCCCCTCCCCTCGGGACACTCTCCCCTCCCCTGGGAATCTCTCCCCTCCCCCCGAGACACTCTCCCCTCCCCCCGAGACACACTCCCCTCCCCCCGAGACACTCTCCCCTCCCCCCGAGACACTCTTCCCTCCCCCCGAGACACTCTCCCCTCCCCCCGGGACACTCTCCCCTCCCACCGAGATACACTCCCCTCCCCCCGAGACACTCTCCCCTCCCCCCGAGACACTCTTCCCTCCCCCCGAGACACACTCCCCTCCCCCCGAGACACTCTCCCCTCCCCCCGGGACACTCGCCCCTCTCCCCGGGACACTCTCCCCTCCCCCTGGGACACTCTCCCCTCCCCTCTCCTCGGGACACTCTCCCCTCCCCACGGAGACACACTCCCCTCCCCTCGGGACACTCTCCCCTCCACCCGAGACAGTCTCCCCTCCTCCCGGGACACTCTCCCCTCCCCCCGTGACACTCTCCCCTCCCCCCGGGACACTCTCCCCTCCCCCCGGGACACTCGCCCCTCTCCCCGGGACACTCTCCCCTCCCCCTGGGACACTCTCCCCTGCCCTCTCCTCGGGACACTCTCCCCTCCCCCCCGAGACACACTCCCCTCCCCTCGGGACACTCTCCCCTCCACCCGAGACAGTCTCCCCTCCTCCCGGGACACTCACCCCTCCCCCCGTGACACTCTCCCCTCCCCCCGGGACACTCACGCCACACCTCGGGACACTCTCCCCTCCCCTCCCCCGGGGAAACTCTCCACTCCCCTCGGGACACTCTCCCCTCCCCTCTCCCCGGGACACTCTCCCCTCCCCTCGGGACACTCTCCCCTCCCCTCTCCTCGGGACACACTCCCCTACCCGCGGAGACACTCTCCCCTCCCCCCGGGACAGTCTCCCCTCCTCCCGGGACACTCTCCCCTCCCCTCCCCCTGGGAAACTCTCCACTCCCCTCGGGACACTCTCCCCTCCCCTCCCCCCGGGACACTCTCCCCTCCCCTCGGGACACTCTCCCCTCCCCTCTCCTCGGGACACACTCCCCTACCTGCGGAGACACTCTCCCCTCCCCCGGGACACTCTCCCCTCCCCCCGAGACACACTCCCCTCCCCCCGAGACACTCTCCCCTCCCCCCAAGACACTCTCCCCTCCCCCCGAGACACTCTTCCCTCCTACCGAGACACTCTTCCCTCCTACCGAGACGCTCTTCCCTCCCCCCAAGACACTCTCCACTCCCCCGAGACACTCTCCCCTCCCCCCGAGACATTCTCTCCTCCCCCCGAGACACTCTCCCCTCCCCCGAGACATTCTCTCCTCCCCCCGAGACACTCTCCCCTCCCCCGAGACACTCTCCCTCCCCCCGTGACACTCTCCCCTCCCCCCGGGACACTCTCCCCTCCCCCCGTGACACTCTCCCCTCCCCCCGTGACACTCTCCCCTCCCCCCGTGACACTATCCCCTCCCCCCGAGACACTCTCCCCTCCCCCCGAGACACTCTCCCCTCCCCCCGAGACACTCTCCCCTCCCCCCGAGACACTCTTCCCTCCCACCGAGACGCTCTCCCCTCCCCCCAAGACACTCTCCCCTCCCCCCAAGACACTCTCCACTCCCACCGAGACATTCTCTCCTCCCCCTGAGACACTCTCCCCTCCCCCGAGACACTCTCCCTCCCCCCGTGACACTCTCCACTCCCACGAGACACTCTCCCCTCCCCCCGAGACACTCTCCCCTCCCCCCGAGACACTCTTCCCTCCCCCCGAGACACTCTTCCCTCCCACCGAGACACTCTTCCCTCCCACCGAGACACTCTCCCCTCCCCCCAAGACACTCTCCACTCCCACCGAGACACACTCCACTCCCCCGAGACATTCTCTCCTCCCCCTGAGACATTCTCTCCTCCCCCTGAGACATTCTCCACTCCCCCGAGACACTCTCCCTCCCCCCGAGACACTCTCCCTCCCCCCGTGACACTCTCCCCTCCCCCCGTGACACTCTCCCCTCCCCCCGGGACACTCTCCCCTCTCCCCGGGACACTCACGCCACACCTCGGGA
The DNA here is from genome assembly GCF_044704955.1 of Pristiophorus japonicus. Classification (NCBI taxonomy): domain Eukaryota; kingdom Metazoa; phylum Chordata; class Chondrichthyes; family Pristiophoridae; genus Pristiophorus; species Pristiophorus japonicus. The sequence continues at coordinate 16,372 of NW_027251467.1, forward strand.
CACTCTCCCCTCCCCTCCCCCTGGGAAACTCTCCACTCCCCTCGGGACACTCTCCTCTCCCCTCCCCCTGAGACACTCTCCCCTCCCCCCGAGACACTCTCCCCTCCCCCCGAGACACTCTCCCCTCCCCCCGTGACACTCTCCCCTCCCCCGGGACACGCTCTCCTCCCCCTGAGACACTCTCCCCTCCCCCGAGACACTCTCCCTCCCCCCGAGACACACTCCCCTCCCCCCGAGACACACTCCCCTCCCCCCGAGACACTCTCCCCTCCCCCCGAGACACTCTTCCCTCCCACCGAGACGCTCTCCCCTCCCCCCAAGACACTCTCCACTCCCACCGAGACACTCTCCACTCCCCCGAGACATTCTCTCCTCCCCCTGAGACACTCTCCCCTCCCCCGAGACACTCTCCCTCCCCCCGTGACACTCTCCCCTCCCCCCGTGACACTCTCCCCTCCCCCCGGGACACTCTCCCCTCTCCCCGGGACACTCACGCCACACCTCGGGACACTCTCCCCTCCCCTCCCCCCGGGACACTCGCCCCTCTCCCCGTGACACTCTCCCCTCCCCCTGGGACACTCTCCCCTCCCCTCTCCTCGGGACACTCTCCCCTCACCCCCGAGACACACTCCCCTCCCCTCGGGACACTCTCCCCTCCACCCGAGACAGTCTCCCCTCCTCCCGGGACACTCTCCCCTCCCCCCGTGACACTCTCCCCTCCCCCCGGGACACTCTCCCCTCTCCCGGGGACACTCACGCCACACCTCGGGACACTCTCCCCTCCCCTCCCCCTGGGAAACTCTCCACTCCCCTCGGGACACTCTCCCCTCCCCTCCCCCCGGGACACTCCCCCCTCCCCTCGGGACACTCTCCCCTCCCCTCTCCTCGGGACACACTCCCCTACCCGCGGAGACACTCTCCCCTCCCCCCGGGACAGTCTCCCCTCCTCCCGGGACACTCTCCCCTCCCCTCCCCCCGGGACACTCTCCCCTCCCCCTGGGACACTCTCCCCTCCCCTCTCCTCGGGACACACTCCCCTACCCGCGGAGACACTCTCCCCTCCCCCCGGGACAGTCTCCGCTCCTCCCGGGACACTCTCCCCTCCCCCGTGACACTCTCCCCTCCCCCCGGGACACTCTCACCTCTCCCCGGGACACTCACGCCACACCTCGGGACACTCTCCCCTCCCCTCTCCTTGGGACACTCTCCCCTCCCCCCCGAGACACTCTCCCCTCCCCTCGGGACACTCTCCCCTCCCCCTGAGACACTCTCCCCTCCCCCCGAGACACTCTCTCCTCCCCCCGTGACACTCTCCCCTCCCCCCGTGACACTCTCCCCTCCCCCCGGGACACTCTCACCTCTCCCCGGGACACTCACGCCACACCTCGGGACACTCTCCCCTCCCCTCCCCCTGGGAAACTCTCCACTCCCCTCGGGACACTCTCCCCTCCCCTCCCCCCGGGACACTCTCCCCTCCCCTCGGGACACTCTCCCCTCCCCTCTCCTCGGGACACACTCCCCTACCCGCGGAGACACTCTCCCCTCCCCCGGGACACTCTCCCCTCCCCCCGAGACACACTCCCCTCCCACCGAGACACTCTCCACTCCCCCGAGACATTCTCTCCTCCCCCCGAGACACTCTTCCCTCCCACCGAGACACTCTCCCCTCCCCCCGGGACACTCTCCACTCCCCTCGGGACACTCTCCCCTCCCCTCCCCCCGGGACACTCGCCCCTCTCCCCGGGACACTCACGCCACACCTCGGGACACTCTCCACTCCCCTCCCCCTGGGAAACTCTCCACTCCCCTCGGGACACTCTCCCCTCCCCTCCCCCCGGGACACTCTCCCCTCCCCTCGGGACACTCTCCCCTCTCCTGGGAATCTCTCCCCTCCCCCCGAGACACTCTCCCCTCCCCCCGAGACACTCTCCCCTCCCCCCGAGACACACTCCCCTCCCCCCGAGACACTCTCCCCTCCCCCCGAGACACTCTCCCCTCCCCCCGGGACACTCTCCCCTCCCACCGAGACACACTCCCCTCCCCCCGAGACACTCTCCCCTCCCCCCGAGACACTCTTCCCTCCCCCCGAGACACACTCCCCTCCCCCCGAGACACTCTCCCCTCCCCCCGGGACACTCGCCCCTCTCCCCGGGACACTCTCCCCTCCCCCTGGGACACTCTCCCCTCCCCTCCCCTCGGGACACTCTCCCCTCCCCACGGAGACACACTCCCCTCCCCTCGGGACACTCTCCCCTCCACCCGAGACAGTCTCCCCTCCTCCCGGGACACTCTCCCCTCCCCCCGTGACATTCGCCCCTCTCCCCGGGACACTCTCCCCTCCCCCTGGGACACTCTCCCCTCCCCTCTCCTCGGGACACTCTCTCCCATCCCCACGGAGACACTCTCCCCTCCCCTCGGGACACTCTCCCCTCCACCCGAGACAGTCTCCCCTCCTCCCGGGACACTCTCCCCTCCCCCCGTGACACTCTCCCCTCCCCCCGGGACACTCTCCCCTCCCCCCGGGACACTCGCCCCTCTCCCCGGGACACTCTCCCCTCCCCCTGGGACACTCTCCCCTGCCCTCTCCTCGGGACACTCTCCCCTCCCCCCCGAGACACACTCCCCTCCCCTCGGGACACTCTCCCCTCCACCCGAGACAGTCTCCCCTCCTCCCGGGACACTCTCCCCTCTCCCCGGGACACTCACGCCACACCTCGGGACACTCTCCCCTCCCACCGAGACACTCTCCACTCCCCCCGTGACACTCTCCCCTCCCCCCGTGACACTCTCCCCTCCCCCCGTGACACTCTCCCCTCCCCCCGAGACACTCTCCCCTCCCCCCGAGACACTCTCCCCTCCCCCCGAGACACTCTCCCCTCCCCCCGAGACACTCTTCCCTCCCACCGAGACGCTCTCCCCTCCCCCCAAGACACTCTCCCCTCCCCCCAAGACACTCTCCACTCCCACCGAGACATTCTCTCCTCCCCCTGAGACACTCTCCCCTCCCCCGAGGCACTCTCCCTCCCCCCGTGACACTCTCCACTCCCCCGAGACACTCTCCCCTCCCCCCGAGACACTCTCCCCTCCCCCCGAGACACTCTTCCCTCCCCCCGAGACACTCTTCCCTCCCACCGAGACACTCTTCCCTCCCACCGAGACACTCTCCCCTCCCCCCAAGACACTCTCCACTCCCACCGAGACACACTCCACTCCCCCGAGACATTCTCTCCTCCCCCTGAGACATTCTCTCCTCCCCCTGAGACACTCTCCACTCCCCCGAGACACTCTCCCTCCCCCCGTGACACTCTCCCCTCCCCCCGGGACACTCTCCCCTCTCCCCGGGACACTCACGCCACACCTCGGGACACTCTCCCCTCCCCTCCCCCTGGGAAACTCTCCACTCCCCTCGGGACACTCTCCCCTCCCCTCCCCCCGAGACGCTCTCCCCTCCCCCTGAGACACTCTCCCCTCCCCCCGAGACACTCTCCCCTCCCCCCGAGACACTCTCCCCTCCCCCCGTGACACTCTCCCCTCCCCCGGGACACTCTCTCCTCCCCCTGAGACACTCTCCCCTCCCCCGAGACACTCTCCCTCCCCCCGAGACACACTCCCCTCCCCCCGAGACACACTCCCCTCCCCCCGAGACACTCTCCCCTCCCCCCGAGACACTCTTCCCTCCCACCGAGACGCTCTCCCCTCCCCCCAAGACACTCTCCACTCCCACCGAGACACTCTCCACTCCCCCGAGACATTCTCTCCTCCCCCTGAGACACTCTCCCCTCCCCCGAGACACTCTCCCTCCCCCCGTGACACTCTCCCCTCCCCCCGTGACACTCTCCCCTCCCCCCGGGACACTCTCCCCTCTCCCCGGGACACTCACGCCACACCTCGGGACACTCTCCCCTCCCCTCCCCCCGGGACACTCGCCCCTCTCCCCGTGACACTCTCCCCTCCCCCTGGGACACTCTCCCCTCCCCTCTCCTCGGGACACTCTCCCCTCCCCCCCGAGACACACTCCCCTCCCCTCGGGACACTCTCCCCTCCACCCGAGACAGTCTCCCCTCCTCCCGGGACACTCTCCCCTCCCCCCGTGACACTCTCCCCTCCCCCCGGGACACTCTCCCCTCTCCCGGGGACACTCACGCCACACCTCGGGACACTCTCCCCTCCCCTCCCCCTGGGAAACTCTCCACTCCCCTCGGGACACTCTCCCCTCCCCTCCCCCCGGGACACTCTCCCCTCCCCTCGGGACACTCTCCCCTCCCCTCTCCTCGGGACACACTCCCCTACCCGCGGAGACACTCTCCCCTCCCCCCGGGACAGTCTCCCCTCCTCCCGGGACACTCTCCCCTCCCCTCCCCCCGGGACACTCTCCCCTCCCCCTGGGACACTCTCCCCTCCCCTCTCCTCAGGACACACTCCCCTACCCGCGGAGAAACTCTCTCCTCCCCCCGGGACAGTCTCCGCTCCTCCCGGGACACTCTCCCCTCCCCCGTGACACTCTCCCCTCCCCCCGGGACACTCTCACCTCTCCCCGGGACACTCACGCCACACCTCGGGACACTCTCCCCTCCCCTCTCCTTGGGACACTCTCCCCTCCCCCCCGAGACACACTCCCCTCCCCTCGGGACACTCTCCCCTCCCCCCGAGACACTCTCCCCTCCCCCCGAGACACTCTCTCCTCCCCCCGTGACACTCTCCCCTCCCCCCGTGACACTCTCCCCTCCCCCCGGGACACTCTCACCTCTCCCCGGGACACTCACGCCACACCTCGGGACACTCTCCCCTCCCCTCCCCCTGGGAAACTCTCCACTCCCCTCGGGACACTCTCCCCTCCCCTCCCCCCGGGACACTCTCCCCTCCCCTCGGGACACTCTCCCCTCCCCTCTCCTCGGGACACACTCCCCTACCCGCGGAGACACTCTCCCCTCCCCCCGGGACAGTCTCCCCTCCTCCCGGGACACTCTCCCCTCCCCTCCCCCTGGGAAACTCTCCACTCCCCTCGGGACACTCTCCCCTCCCCTCCCCCCGGGACACTCTCCCCTCCCCTCGGGACACTCTCCCCTCCCCTCCCCCCGGGACACTCTCCCCTCCCCTCGGGACACTCTCCCCTCCCCTCTCCTCGGGACACACTCCCCTACCCGCGGAGACACTCTCCCCTCCCCCCGAGAAACACTCCCCTCCCCCCGAGACACTCTCCCCTCCCCCCGAGACACTCTCCACTCCCCCGAGACATTCTCTCCTCCCCCTGAGACACTCTCCCCTCCCCCGAGACACTCTCCCTCCCCCCGAGACACACTCCCCTCCCCCCGAGATACTCTCCCCTCCCCCCGAGACACTCTCCCCTCCCCCCGAGACACTCTTCCCTCCCACCGAGACGCTCTCCCCTCCCCCCAAGACACTCTCCACTCCCACCGAGACACTCTCCACTCCCCCGAGACATTCTCTCCTCCCCCTGAGACACTCTCCCCTCCCCCGAGACACTCTCCCTCCCCCCGTGACACTCTCCCCTCCCCCCGTGACACTCTCCCCTCCCCCCGGGACACTCTCCCCTCTCCCCGGGACACTCACGCCACACCTCGGGACACTCTCCCCTCCCCTCCTCCGGGGACACCCGCCCCTCTCCCCGGGACACTCTCCCCTCCCCCTGGGACACTCTCCCCTCCCCTCTCCTCGGGACATTCTCCGCTCCCCCCCGAGACACACTCCCCTGCCCTCGGGACACTCTCCCCTCCACCCGAGACAGTCTCCCCTCCTCCCGGGACACTCTCCCCTCCCCCCGTGACACTCTCCCCTCCCCCCGGGACACTCTCCCCTCTCCCCGGGACACTCACGCCACACCTCGGGACACTCTCCCCTCCCCTCCCCCTGGGAAACTCTCCACTCCCCTCGGGACACTCTCCCCTCCCCTCCCCCCGGGACACTCTGCCCCTCCCCTCGGGACACTCTCCCCTCCCCTCTCCTCGGGACACACTCCCCTACCCGCGGAGACACTCTCCCCTCCCCCGGGACACTCTCCCCTCCCCCCGAGACACACTCCCCTCCCCCCGAGACACTCTCCCCTCCCCCCGAGACACTCTCCCCTCCCCCCGAGACACTCTTCCCTCCCACCGAGACGCTCTCCCCTCCCCCCAAGACACTCTCCACTCCCCTGAGATACTCTCCCTCCCCCCGTGACACTCTCCACTCCCCTGAGACACTCTCCCCTCCCCCCGTGACACTCTCCCCTCCCCCCGAGACACTCTCCCCTCCCACCGAGACACTCTCCCCTCCCCCGAGACACTCTCCCTCCCCCCGTGACACTCTCCACTCCCCGGAGACACTCTCCCCTCCCCCCGAGACACTCTCCCCTCCCCCCGGGACACTCTCCACTCCCCGGAGACACTCTTCCCTCCCCCCAAGACACTCTCCACTCCCACCGAGACACTCTCCACTCCCCTGAGACATTCTCTCCTCCCGCTGAGACACTCTCCCCTCCCCCGAGACACTCTCCCTCCCCCCGTGACACTCTCCCCTCCCCCCGTGACACTCTCCCCTCCCCCCGGGACACTCTCCCCTCTCCCCGGGACACTCATGCCACAACTCGGGACACTCTCCCCTCCCCTCCCCCTGGGAAACTCTCCACTCCCCTCGGGACACTCTCCCCTCCCCTCCCCCCGGGACACTCTCCCCTCCCCTCGGGACATTCTCCCCTCCCCTCTCCTCGGGACACACTCCCCTACCCGCGGAGACACTCTCCCCTCCCCCCGGGACAGTCTCCCCTCCTCCCTGGACACTCTCCCCTCCCCTCCCCCTGGGAAACTCTCCACTCCCCTCGGGACACTCTCCCCTCCCCTCCCCCCGGGACACTCTCCCCTCCCCTCGGGACACTCTCCCCTCCCCTCTCCTCGGGACACACTCCCCTACCCGCGGAGACACTCTCCCCTCCCCCGGGACACTCTCCCCTCCCCCCGAGACACACTCCCCTCCCCCCGAGACACTCTCCCCTCCCACCGAGACGCTCTCCCCTCCCCCCGAGACACACTCCCCTCCCCCCGAGACACTCTTCCCTCCCACCGCGACACTCTCCCCTCCCCCCAAGACACTCTCCCCTCCCCCCAAGACACTCTCCACTCCCCCCGAGACATTCTCTCCTCCCCCTGAGACACTCTCCCCTCCCCCGAGACACTCTCCCTCCCCCCGTGACACTCTCCCCTCCCCCCGTGACACTCTCCCCTCCCCCCGGGACACTCTCCCCTCTCCCCGGGACACTCACGCCACACCTCGGGACACTCTCCCCTCCCCCCGGGACACTCGCCCCTCTCCCCGGGACACTCTCCCCTCCCCCTGGGAAACTCTCCCCTCCCCTCTCCTCGGGACACTCTCCCCTCCCCCCCGAGACACACTCCCCTCCCCTCGGGACACTCTCCCCTCCACCCGAGACAGTCTCCCCTCCTCCCGGGACACTCTCCCCTCCCCCCGTGACACTCTCCCCTCCCCCCGGGACACTCTCCCCTCTCCCCGGGACACTCACGCCACACCTCGGGACACTCTCCCCTCCCCTCCCCCGGGGAAACTCTCCACTCCCCTCGGGACACTCTCCCCTCCCCTCCCCCCGGGACACTCTCCCCTCCCCCTCTCCTCGGGACACACTCCCCTACCCGCGGAGACACTCTCCCCTCCCCCCGGGACAGTCTCCCCTCCTCCCGGGACACTCTCCCCTCCCCTCCCCCTGGGAAACTCTCCACTCCCCTCGGGACACTCTCCCCTCCCCTCCCCCCGGTACACTCTCCCCTCCCCTCGGGACACTCTCCCCCAACCTCTCCTCGGGACACACTCCCCTACCCGCGGAGACACTCTCCCCTCCCCGGGACACTCTCCCCTCCCCCCGAGACACACTCCCCTCCCCCCGAGACGCTCTCCCCTCCCCCGGGACACTCTCCCCTCCCCCCGAGACACTCTCCCCTCCCCCCAAGACACTCTCCACTCCCACCGAGACACTCTCCACTCCCACCGAGACACTCTCCACTCCCCCGAGACATTCTCTCCTCCCCTGAGACACTCTCCCCTCCCCCGAGACATTCTCTCCTCCGCCCGGGACACTCTCCCCTCCCCTCGGGACACTCTCCCCTCCCCCGGGAATCTCTCCCCTCCCCCCGAGACACTCTCCCCTCCCCCCGAGACACACTCCCCTCCCCCCGAGACACTCTCCCCTCCCCCCGAGACACTCTTTTCTCCCCCCGCGACACTCTCCCCTCCCCCCGAGACACTCTCCCCTCCCCCCGAGACACTCTCCCCTCCCCCGGGACACTCGCCCCTCTCCCCGGGACACTCTCCCCTCCCCCTGGGACACTCTCCCCTCCCCTCTCCTCGGGACACTCTCCCCTCCCCCCCGAGACACACTCCCCTCCCCTCGGGACACTCTCCCCTCCACCCGAGACAGTCTCCCCTCCTCCCGGGACACTCTCCCCAGCCCCCGTGACACTCTCCCCTCCCCCCGGGACACTCTCCCCTCTCCCCGGGACACTCACGCCACACCTCGGGACACTCTCCCCTCCCCTCCCCCTGGGAAACTCTCCACTCCCCTCGGGACACTCTCCCCTCCCCTCCCCCCGGGACACTCTCCCCTCTCCCCGGGACACTCACGCCACACCTCGGGACACTCTCCCCTCCCCTCCCCCCGGGACACTCTCCCCTCCCCTTCGGGACACTCTCCCCTCCCCTCCCCCCGGGACACACTCCCCTACCCGCGGAGACACTCTCCCCTCCCCGGGACACTCTCCCCTCCCCCCGAGACACACTCCCCTCCCCCCGAAACACTCTCCCCCCCCCCGAAACACTCTCCCCTCCCCCGAGACACTCTTCCCTCCCATCGAGACGCTCTCCCCTCCCCACGAGACACTCTCCACTCCCACCGAGACACTCTCCACTCCCCCGAGACATTCTCTCCTCCCGCTGAGACACTCTCCCCTCCCCCGAGACACTCTCCCTCCCCCCGTGACACTCTCCCCTCCCCCCGTGACACTCTCCCCTCCCCCGGGACACTCTCCCCTCTCCCCGGGACACTCACGCCACACCTCGGGACACTCTCCCCTCCCCTCCCCCTGGGAAACTCTCCACTCCCCTCGGGACACTCTCCCCTCCCCTCCCCCCGGGACACTCTCCCCTCCCCTCGGGACACTCAACCCTCCCCTCTCCTCGGGACACACTCCCCTACCCGCGGAGACACTCTCCCCTCCCCCCGGGACAGTCTCCCCTCCTCCCGGGACACTCTCCCCTCCCCTCGCCCTGGGAAACTCTCCACTCCCCTCGGGACACTCTCCCCTCCCCTCCCCCCGGGACACTCTCCCCTCCCCTCGGGACACTCTCCCCTCCCCTCTCCCTCGGGACACACTCCCCTACCCGCGGAGACACTCTCCCCTCCCCCCGGGACACTCTCCCCTCCCCCGAGACACACTCCCCTCCCCCCGAGACACACTCCCCTACCCCGAGACACTCTCCCTCCCCCCGTGACACTCTCCCCCTCCCCCCGTGACACTCTCCCCTCCCCCTGAGACACTCTCCCCTCTCCCCGGGACACTCTCCCCTCCCCCGGGACACTCTCCCTCCCCCCGAGACACACTCCCCTACCCCGAGACACTCTCCCCTCCCCCGAGACACTCTCCCCCCCCCGTGACACTCTCCACTCCCCCGAGACACTCTCCCCTCCCCCCGAGACATTCTCCCCTCCCGCCGAGACACTCTTCCCTCCCACCGAGACACTCTCCCCTCCCCCAAGACACTCTCCACTCCCACCGAGACACTCTCCACTCCCCCGAGACATTTTCTCCTCCCACTGAGACACTCTCCCCTCCCCCGAGACACTCTCACTCCCCCCGTGACACTCTCCCCTCCCCCCGTGACACTCTCCCCTCCCCCCGGGACACTCTCCCCTCTCCCCGGGACACTCACGCCACACCTCGGGACACTCTCCCCTCCCATCCCCCCGGGACACTCGCCCCTCTCCCCGGGACACTCTCCCCTCCCCCTGGGACACTCTCCCCTCCCCTCTCCTCGGGAAACTCTCCCCTCCCCCCCGAGACACACTCCCCTCCCCCGGGACACTCTCCCCTCCCCCGAGACACTCTCCCCTCCTCCCGGGACACTCTCCCCCCGAGACACTCTCCCCTCCCCCCGAGACACTCTTCCCTCCCATCGAGACGCTCTCCCCTCCCCCCGAGACACTCTCCACTCCCACCGAGACACTCTCCACTCCCCCGAGACATTCTCTCCTCCCCCCGAGACACTCTCCCCTCCCCCGAGACACTCTCCCTCCACCCGTGACACTCTCCCCTCCCCCCGGGACACTCTCCCCTCCCCCCGGGACACTCTCCCCTCTACCCGGGACACTCACGCCACACCTCGGGACACTCTCCCCTCCCCTCCCCCCGGGACACTCGCCCCTCTCCCCGGGACACTCTCCCCTCCCCCTGGGACACTCTCCCCTCCCCTCTCCTCGGGACACTCTCCCCTCCCCCCCGAGACACACTCCCCTCCCTTCGGGACACTCTCCCCTCCACCCGAGACAGTCTCCCCTCCTCCCGGGACACTCTCCCCTCCCCCCGTGACACTCTCCCCTCCCCCCGGGACACTCTCCCCTCTCCCCGGGACACTCACGCCACACCTCGGGACACTCTCCCCTCCCCTCCCCCGGGGAAACTCTCCACTCCCCTCGGGACACTCTCCCCTCCCCTCCCCCCGGGACACTCTCCACTGCCCTCGGGACACTCTCCCCTCCCCTCCCCCCGGGACACTCTCCCCTCCCCTCGGGACACTCTCCCCTCCCCTCTCCTCGGGACACACTCCCCTACCCGCGGAGACACTCTCCCCTCCCCCCGGGACAGTCTCCCCTCCTGCCGGGACACTCTCCCCTCCCCTCCCCCTGGGAAACTCTCCACTCCCCTCGGGACACTCTCCCCTCCCCTCCCCCCGGGACACTCTCCCCTCCCCTCGGGACACTCTCCCCTCCCCTCTCCTCGGGACACACTCCCCTACCCGCGGAGACACTCTCCCCTCCCCCGGGACACTCTCCCCTCCCCCCGAGACACACTCCCCTCCCCCCGAGACACTCTCCCCTCCCCCCGAGACACTCTCCCCTCCCCCCGAGACACTCTACCCTCCCCCCGAGACACTCTTCCCTCCCACCGAGACGCTCTCCCCTCCCCCCAAGACACTCTCCACTCCCACCGAGACACTCTCCACTCCCCCCGAGACACACTCCCCTCCCCCTGAGACACTCTCCCCTCCCCCCGAGACACTCTCCCCTCCCCCCGAGACACTCTACCCTCCCCCCGAGATACTCTTCCCTCCCCCCAAGACACTCTCCACTCCCCCGAGACATTCTCTCCTCCCCCTGAGACACTCTCCCTCCCCCCGTGACACTCTCCACTCCCCCGAGACACTCTCCCCTCCCCCCGAGACACTCTCCCCTCCCCTCGGGACACTCTCCCCTCCCCTCCCCCCGAGACACACTCCCCTCCCCCCGAGACACTCTCCCCTCCCCCCGAGACACTCTCCCCTCCCCCCGAGACACTCTTCCCTCCCCCCGAGACACTCTCCCCTCCCCCCAAGACACTCTCCCCTCCCCCCAAGACACTCTCCACTCCCACCGAGACACTCTCCACTCCCCCGAGACATTCTCTCCTCCCCCTGAGACACTCTCCCCTCCCCCGAGACACTCTCCCTCCCCCCGTGACACTCTCCCCTCCCCCCGTGACACTCTCCCCTCTCCCCGGGACACTCACGCCACACCTCGGGACACTCTCCCCTCCCCTCCCCCTGGGAAACTCTCCACTCCCCTCGGGACACTCTCCCCTCCCCTCCCCCCGGGACACTCTCCCCTCCCCTCGGGACACTCTCCCCTCCCCTCTCCTCGGGACACACTCCCCTACCCGCGGAGACACTCTCCCCTCCCCCCGGGACAGTCTCCCCTCCTCCCGGGACACTCTCCCCTCCCCTCCCCCTGGGAAACTCTCCACTCCCGTCGGGACACTCTCCCCTCCCCTCACCCCGGGACACTCTCCCCTCCCCTCGGGACACTCTCCCCTCCCCTCTCCTCGGGACACACTCCCCTACCCGCGGAGACACTCTCCACTCCCCCGAGACATTCTCTCCTCCCCCTGAGACACTCTCCCCTCCCCCGAGACACTCTCCCTCCCCCCGAGACGCTCTCCCCTCCCCCCGAGACACTCTCCCCTCCCCCCGAGACGCTCTCCCCTCCCCCCGAGACACTCTCCCCTCCCCCCGAGACACTCTCCACTCCCCCCGAGACGCTCTCCCCTCCCCCCAAGACACTCTCCACTCCCCCGAGACACTCTCCCCTCCCACCGAGACACTCTCCCCTCCCCCCGAGACATTCTCTCCTCCCCCTGAGACACTCTCCCCTCCCCCGGGACACTCTCCCCTCCCACCGAGACGCTCTCCCCTCCCCCCAAGACACTCTCCACTCCCACCGAGACACTCTCCCCTCCCCCCGAGACATTCTCTCCTCCCCCTGAGACACTCTCCCCTCCCCCGAGACACTCTCCCTCCCCCCGTGACACTCTCCACTCCCCCGAGACACTCTCCCCTCCCCCCGAGACACTCTCCCCTCCCCCCGAGACACTCTTCCCTCCCACCGAGATACTCTCCCCTCCCCCCAAGACACTCTCCACTCCCACCGAGACACTCTCCACTCCCCCGAGACATTCTCTCCTCCCCCCGAGACACTCTCCCCTCCCCCGAGACACTCTCCCTCCCCCCGTGACACTCTCCCCTCCCCCCGTGACACTCTCCACTCCCCTCGTGACACTCTCCCCTCCCCCCGGGACACTCGCCCCTCTCCCCGGGACACTCTCCCCTCCCCTCTCCCCGGGACACCCTCCCCTCCCCTCCCCCCGGGACACTCGCCCCTCTCCCCGGGACACTCTCCCCTCCCCCCGGGACACTCTCCCCTCTCCCCGGGACACTCACGCCACACCTCGGGACACTCTCCCCTCCCCTCCCCCTGGGAAACTCTCCACTCCCCTCGGGACACTCTCCCCTCCCCTCTCCTCGGGACACACTCCCCTACCCGCGGAGACACTCTCCCCTCCCCCCGGGACAGTCTCCCCTCCTCCCGGGACACTCTCCCCTCCCCCCGGGACAGTCTCCCCTCCTCCCGGGACACTCTCCCCTCCCCTCCCCCTGGGAAACTCTCCACTCCCCTCAGGACACTCTCCCCTCCCCTCCCCCCGGGACACTCTCCCCTCCCCTCGGGACACTCTCCCCTCCCCTCTCCTCGGGACACACTCCCCTACCCGCGGAGACACTCTCCCCTCCCCCGGGACACTCTCCCCTCCCCCGAGACACTCTCCCTCCCCGGGTGACACTCTCCACTCCCCCGAGACACTCTCCCCTCCCCCCGAGACACTCTCCCCTCCCCCCGAAACACTCTTCCCTCCCACCGAGACACTCTCCCCTCCCCCCAAGACACTCTCCACTCCCACCGAGACACTCTCCACTCCCCCGAGACATTCTCTCCTCCCCCTGAGACACTCTCCCCTCCCCCGAGACACTCTCCCTCCCCCCGTGACACTCTCCCCTCCCCCCGTGACACTCTCCCCTCCCCCCGGGACACTCTCCCCTCTCCCCGGGACACTCACGCCACACCTCGGGACACTCTCCCCTCCCCTCCCCCGGGGAAACTCTCCACTCCCCTCGGGACACTCTCCTCTCCCCTCGCCCCGGGACACTCTCCCCTCTCCTCGGGACACTCTCCCCTCCCCTCTCCTCGGGACACACTCCCCTACCCGCGGAGAAACTCTCCCCTCCCCCCGGGACAGTCTCCCCTCCTCCCGGGACACTCTCCCCTCCCCTCCCCCTGGGAAACTCTCCACTCCCCTCGGGACACTCTCCCCTCCCCTCGGGACACTCTACCCTCCCCTCTCCTCTGGACACTCTCCCCTACCCGCGGAGACACTCTCCCCTCCCCCGGGAGACTCTCCCCTCCCCCCGAGACACACTCCCCTCCCCCCGAGACACTCTCCCCTCCCCCCGAGACACTCTCCCCTCCCCCCGAGACGCTCTCCCCTCCCCCCAAGACACTCTCCACTCCCACCGAGACACTCTCCACTCCCCCGAGACATTCTCTCCTCCCCCCGAGACACTCTTCCCTCCCACCGAGACACTCTTCCCTCCCCCAGTGACACTCTCCCCTCCCCCCGGGACATTCTCCCCTCTCCCCGGGACACTCACGCCACACCTCGGGACACTCTCCCCTCCCCTCCCCCTGGGAAACTCTCCACTCCCCTCGGGACACTCTCCCCTCCCCTCCCCCCGGGACACTCTCCCCTCCCCTCGGGGCACTCTCCCCTCCCCCGGGAATCTCTCCCCTCCCCCCGAGACACTCTCCCCTCCCCCCGAGACACACTCCCCTCCCCCCGAGACACTCTCCCCTCCCCCCGAGACACTCTTGCCTCCCCCCGAGACACTCTCCCCTCCCCCCGGGACACTCTCCCCTCCCACCGAGACACTCTCCCCTCCCCCCGAGACACTCTCCCCTCCCCCCGGGACACTCGCCCCTCTCCCCGGGACACTCTCCCCTCCCCCTGGGACACTCTCCCCTCCCCTCTCCTCGGGACACTCTCCCCTCCCCCCCGAGACACACTCCCCTCCCCTCGGGACACTCTCCCCTCCACCCGAGACTGTCTCCCCTCCTCCCGGGACACTCTCCCCTCCCCCCGTGACACTCTCCCCTCCCCCCCGGGACACTCTCCCCTCTCCCCGGGACACTCACGCCACACCTCGGGACACTCTCCCCTCCCCTCCCCCCGGGACACTCTCCCCTCCCCTCGGGACACTCTCCACTCCCCTCTCCTCGGGACACACTCCCCTACCCGCGGAGACACTCTCCCCTCCCCCCGGGACAGTCTCCCCTCCTCCCGGGACACTCTCCCCTCCCCTCCCCCTGGGAAACTCTCCACTCCCCTCGGGACACTCTCCCCTCCCCTCCCCCCGGGACACTCTCCCCTCCCCTCGGGACACTCTCCCCTCCCCTCCCCACGAGATACTCTCCCCTCCCCCGGGACACCCTCCCCTCTCCTCGGGACACTCTCCCCTCCCCCGGGACACTCTCCCCTCCCCTCCCCCCGGGACACTCTCCCCTCCCCCGGGACAATCTCCCCTCCCCCCGAGACACACTCCCCTCCCCCCGAGACACTCTCCCCTCCCCCTGAGACACTCTCCCCTCCCCACGAGACACTCTTCCCTCCCACTGAGATGCTCTCCCCTCCCCTCGGGACACTCTCCCCTCCCCTCCCCTCGGGACACTCTCCCCTCCCCTCTCCTCGGGACACTCTCCCCTCCCCCCGAGACACTCTCCCTCCCCCCGTGACACTCTCCCCTCCCCTCGGGACACTCTCCCCTCCCCCCGAGACACACTCCCCTCCCCCCGAGACACTCTCCCCTCCCCCCGAGACACTCTTCCCTCCCACCGAGATGCTCTCCCCTCCCCCCGAGACATTCTCTCCTCCCCCTGAGACACTCTCCCCTCCCCCCGAGACACTCTCCCCTCCCCACGAGACACTCTCCCCTCCCCCCGTGACACTCTCCCCTCCCCCCGAGACACTCTCCCTCCCCCCGTGACACTCTCCACTCCCCCGAGACACTCTCCCCTCACCCCGAGACATTCTCCCCTCCCCCCGAGACACTCTTCCCTCCCACCGAGACACTCTCCACTCCCCCGAGACATTCTCTCCTCCCCCCCGAGACACTCTCCCCTCCCCCGAGACACTCTCCCTCCCCCCGTGACACTCTCCCCTCCCCCCGGGACACTCTCCCCTCTCCCCGGGACACTCACGCCACACCTCGGGACACTCTCCCCTCCCCTCCCCCGGGGAAACTCTCCACTCCCCTCGGGACACTCTCCTCTCCCCTCCCCCCGGGACACTCTCCCCTCTCCTCGGGACACTCTCCCCTCCCCTCTCCTCGGGACACACTCCCCTACCCGCGGAGCAACTCTCCCCTCCCCCCGGGACAGTCTCCCCTCCTCCCGGGACACTCTCCCCTCCCCTCCCCCTGGGAAACTCTCCACTCCCCTCGGGACACTCTCCCCTCCCCTCCCCCCGGGACACTCTCCCCTCCCCTCGGGACACTCTACCCTCCCCTCTCCTCTGGACACTCTCCCCTACCCGCGGAGACACTCTCCCCTCCCCCGGGACACTCTCCCCTCCCCCCGAGACACACTCCCCTCCCCCCGAGACACTCTCCCCTCCCCCCGAGACACTGTCCCCTCCCCCGAGACGCTCTCCCCTCCCCCCAAGACACTCTCCACTCCCACCGAGACTCTCTCCACTCCCCCGAGACATTCTCTCCTCCCCCCGAGACACTCTTCCCTCCCACCGTGACACTCTCCCCTCCCCCAGTGACACTCTCCCCTCCCCCCGGGACACTCTCCCCTCTCCCCGGGACACTCACGCCACACCTCGGGACACTCTCCCCTCCCCTCCCCCTGGGAAACTCTCCACTCCCCTCGGGACACTCTCCCCTCCCCTCCCCCCGGGACACTCTCCCCTCCCCTCGGGGCACTCTCCCCTCCCCCGGGAATCTCTCCCCTCCCCCCGAGACACTCTCCCCTCCCCCCGAGACACACTCCCCTCCCCCCGAGACACTCTCCCCTCCCCCCGAGACAATCTTGCCTCCCCCCGAGACACTCTCCCCTCCCCCCGGGACACTCTCCCCTCCCACCGAGACACTCTCCCCTCCCCCCGAGACACTCTCCCCTCCCCCCGGGACACTCGCCCCTCTCCCCGGGACACTCTCCCCTCCCCCTGGGACACTCTCCCCTCCCCTCTCCTCGGGACACTCTCCCCTCCCCCCCGAGACACACTCCCCTCCCCTCGGGACACTCTCCCCTCCACCCGAGACTGTCTCCCCTCCTCCCGGGACACTCTCCCCTCCCCCCGTGACACTCTCCCCTCCCCCCCGGGACACTCTCCCCTCTCCCCGGGACACTCACGCCACACCTCGGGACACTCTCCCCTCCCCTCCCCCTGGGAAACTCTCCACTCCCCTCGGGACACTCTCCCCTCCCCTCCCCCCGGGACACTCTCCCCTCCCCTCGGGACACTCTCCCCTCCCCTCCCCCCGGGACACTCTCCCCTCCCCTCGGGACACTCTCCCCTCCCCTCTCCTCGGGACACACTCCCCTACCCGCGGAGACACTCTCCCCTCCCCCCGGGACAGTCCACCCTCCTCCCGGGACACTCTCCCCTCCCCACCCCCTGGGAAACTCTCCACTCCCCTCGGGACACTCTCCCCTCCCCTCCCCCCGGGACACTCTCCCCTCCCCCCGAGACACACTCCCCTCCCCCCGAGACACTCTCCCCTCCCCCCTAGACACTCTCCCCTCCCCCCGAGACACTCTTCCCTCCCACCGAGACGCTCTCCCCTCCCCCCCGAGACACTCTCCCCTCCCCCCGAGTCACTCTTCCCTCCCACCGACACACTCTCCCCTCCCCCCAAGACACTCTCCCCTCCCCCCGTGACACTCTCCCCTCCCCCCGGGACACTCTCCCCTCTCCCCGGGACACTCACGCCACACCTAGGGACACTCTCCCCTCCCCTCCCCCTGGGAAACTCTCCACTCCCCTCGGGACACTCTCCCCTCCCCTCCCCCCGGGACACTCTCCCCTCCCCTCGGGACACTCTCCCCTCCCCTCTCCTCGGGACACTCTCCCCTCCCCCGGGACACTCTCCCCTCCCCCGGGACACTCTCCCCTCCCCCCGAGACACACTCCCCTCCCCCCGAGACACTCTCCCCTCCCCCCGAGACACTCTCCCCTCCCCACGAGACACTCTTCCCTCCCACCGAGATGCTCTCCCCTCCCCCCGAGACATTCTCTCCTCCCCCTGAGACACTCTCCCCTCCCCCGAGACACTCTCCCTCCCCCCGTGACACTCTCCACTCCCCCGAGACACTCTCCCCTCACCCCGAGACACTCTCCCCTCCCCCCGAGACACTCTTCCCTCCCACCGAGATACTCTCCCCTCCCCCCAAGACACTCTCCCCTCCCACCGAGACACTCTCCACTCCCCCGAGACATTCTCTCCTCCCCCCGAGACACTCTCCCCTCCCCCGAGACACTCTCCCTCCCCCCGTGACACTCTCCCCTCCCCTCGTGACACTCTCCCCTCCCCCCGGGACACTCTCCCCTCTCCCCGGGACACTCACGCCATACCTCGGGACACTCTCCCCTCCCCTCCCCCTGGGAAACTCTCTACTCCCCTCGGGACACTCTCCCCTCCCCTCCCCCCGGGACACTCTCCCCTCCCCTCGGGACACTCTCCCCTCCCCTCTCCTCGGGACACACTCCCCTACCCGCGGAGACACTCTCCCCTCCCCCCGGGACAGTCTCCCTTCCTCCCGGGACACTCTCCCCTCCCCTCCCCCTGGGAAACTCTCCACTCCCCTCAGGACACTCTCCCCTACCCTCCCCCCGGGACACTCTCCCCTCCCCTCGGGACACTCTCCCCTCCCCTCTCCTCGGGACACACTCCCCTACCCGCGGAGACACTCACCCCTCCCCCGGGACACTCTCCCCTCCCCCCGAGACACACTCCCCTCCCCCCGAGACACACTCCCCTCCCCCCGAGACACTCTCCCCTCCCCCCGAGACACTCTCCCCTCCCCCCGAGACACTCTTCCCTCCCACCGAGACGCTCTCCCCTCCCCCCAAGACACTCTCCACTCCCACCGAGACACTCTCCACTCCCCCGAGACATTCTCTCCTCCCCCTGAGACACTCTCCCCTCCCCCGAGACACTCTCCCTCCCCCCGTGACACTCTCCCCTCCCCCCGTGACAATCTCCCCTCCCCCCGGGACACTCTCCCCTCTCCCCGGGACACTCACGCCACACCTCGGGACACTCTCCCCTCCCCTCCCCCTGGGAAACTCTCCACTCCCCTCGGGACACTCTCCCCTCCCCTCCCCCCGGGACACTCTCCCCTCCCCTCGGGACACTCTCCCCTCCCCTCTCCTCGGGACACACTCCCCTACCCGCGGAGACACTCTCCCCTCCCCCCGGGACAGTCTCCCCTCCTCCCGGGACACTCTCCCCTCCCCTCCCCCTGGGAAACTCTCCACTCCCCTCGGGACACTCTCCCCTCCCCTCCCCCCGGGACACTCTCCCCTCCCCCGGAGACACACTCCCCTCCCCCCGAGACACTCTCCCCTCCCCCCTAGACACTCTCCCCTCCCCCCGAGACACTCTTCCCTCCCACCGAGACGCTCTCCCCTCCCCCCCGAGACACTCTCCCCTCCCCCCGAGTCACTCTTCCCTCCCACCGAGACACTCTCCCCTCCCCCCAAGACACTCTCCACTCCCACCGAGACACTCTCCACTCCCCCGAGACATTCTCTCCTCCCCCTGAGACACTCTCCCCTCCCCCGAGACACTCTCCCTCCCCCCGTGACACTCTCCCCTCCCCCCGTGACACTCTCCCCTCCCCCCGGGACACTCTCCCCTCTCCCCGGGACACTCACGCCACACCTCGGGACACTCTCCCCTCCCCTCCCCCTGGGAAACTCACCACTCCCCTCGGGACACTCTCCCCTCCCCTCCCCCCGGGACACTCTCCCCTCCCCTCGGGACACTCTCCCCTCCCCTCTCCTCGGGACACACTCCCCTACCCGCGGAGACACTCTCCCCTACCCCGGGACAGTCTCCCCTCCTCCCGGGACACTCTCCCCTCCCCTCCCCCTGGGAAACTCTCCACTCCCCTCGGGACACTCTCCCCTCCCCTCCCCCCGTGACACTCTCCACTCCCCCGAGACACTCTCCCCTCACCCCGAGACACTCTCCCCTCCCCCCGAGACACTCTTCCCTCCCACCGAGATACTCTCCCCTCCCCCCAAGACACTCTCCACTCCCACCGAGACACTCTCCACTCCCCCGAGACATTCTCTCCTCCCCCCGAGACACTCTCCCCTCCCCCGAGACACTCTCCCTCCCCCCGTGACACTCTCCCCTCCCCTCGTGACACTCTCCCCTCCCCCCGGGACACTCTCCCCTCTCCCCGGGACACTCACGCCATACCTCGGGACACTCTCCCCTCCCCTCCCCCTGGGAAACTCTCCACTCCCCTCGGGACACTCTCCCCTCCCCTCCCCCCGGGACACTCTCCCCTCCCCTCGGGACACTCTCCCCTCCCCTCTCCTCGGGACACACTCCCCTACCCGCGGAGAAACTCTCCCCTCCCCCCGGGACAGTCTCCCTTCCTCCCGGGACACTCTCCCCTCCCCTCCCCCTGGGAAACTCTCCACTCCCCTCAGGACACTCTCCCCTCCCCTCCCCCCGGGACACTCTCCCATCCCCTCGGGACACTCTCCCCTCCCCTCTCCTCGGGACACACTCCCCTACCCGCGGAGACACTCTCCCCTCCCCCGGGACACTCTCCCCTCCCCCCGAGACACACTCCCCTCCCCCCGAGACACACTCCCCTCCCCCCGAGACACTCTCCCCTCCCCCCGAGACACTCTCCCCTCCCCCCGAGACACTCTTCCCTCCCACCGAGACGCTCTCCCCTCCCCCCAAGACACTCTCCACTCCCACCGAGACACTCTCCACTCCCCCGAGACATTCTCTCCTCCCCCTGAGACACTCTCCCCTCCCCCGAGACACTCTCCCTCCCCCCGTGACACTCTCCCCTCCCCCCGTGACAATCTCCCCTCCCCCCGGGACACTCTCCCCTCTCGCCGGGACACTCACGCCACACCTCGGGACACTCTCCCCTCCCCTCCCCCTGGGAAACTCTCCACTCCCCTCGGGACACTCTCCCCTCCCCTCCCCCCGGGACACTCTCCCCTCCCCTCTGGACACTCTCCCCTCCCCTCTCCTCGGGACACACTCCCCTACCCGCGGAGACACTCTCCCCTCCCCCCGGGACAGTCTCCCCTCCTCCCGGGACACTCTCCCCTCCCCTCCCCCTGGGAAACTCTCCACTCCCCTCGGGACACTCTCCCCTCCCCTCCCCCCGGGACACTCTCCCCTCCCCTCGGGACACTCTCCCCTCCCCTCTCCTCGGGACACTCTCCCCTCCCCCGGGACACTCTCCCCTCCCCCGGGACACTCTCCCCTCCCCCCGAGACACACTCCCCTCCCCCCGAGACACTCTCCCCTCCCCCCGAGACACTCTCCCCTCCCCACGAGACACTCTTCCCTCCCACCGAGACACTCTCTCCTCCCCCTGAGACACTCTCCCCTCCCCCGAGACACTCTCCCTCCCCCCGTGACACTCTCCACTCCCCTCGGGACACTCTCCCCTCCCCTCCCCCCGGGACACTCTCCCCTCCCCCCGAGACACACTCCCCTCCCCCCGAGACACTCTCCCCTCCCCCCTAGACACTCTCCCCTCCCCCCGAGACACTCTTCCCTCCCACCGAGACGCTCTCCCCTCCCCCCCGAGACACTCTCCCCTCCCCCCGAGTCACTCTTCCCTCCCACCGAGACACTCTCCCCTCCCCCCAAGACACTCTCCACTCCCACCGAGACACTCTCCACTCCCCCGAGACATTCTCTCCTCCCCCTGAGACACTCTCCCCTCCCCCGAGACACTCTCCCTCCCCCCGTGACACTCTCCCCTCCCCCCGTGACACTCTCCCCTCCCCCCGGGACACTCTCCCCTCTCCCCGGGACACTCACGCCACACCTCGGGACACTCTCCCCTCCCCTCCCCCTGGGAAACTCTCCACTCCCCTCGGGACACTCGCCCCTCCCCTCCCCCCGGGACACTCTCCCCTCCCCTCGGGACACTCTCCCCTCCCCTCTCCTCGGGACACACTCCCCTACCCGCGGAGACACTCTCCCCTCCCCCCGGGACAGTCTCCCCTCCTCCCGGGACACTCTCCACTCCCCTCCCCCTGGGAAACTCTCCACTCCCCTCGGGACACTCTCCCCTCCCCTCCCCCCGGGACACTCTCCCCTCCCCTCGGGACACTCTCCCCTCCCCTCTCCTCGGGACACTCTCCCCTCCCCCGGGACACTCTCCCCTCCCCCGGGACACTCTCCCCTCCCCCCGAGACACACTCCCCTCCCCCCGAGACACTCTCCCCTCCCCCCGAGACACTCTCCCCTCCACACGAGACACTCTTCCCTCCCACCGAGATGCTCTCCCCTCCCCCCGAGACATTCTCTCCTCCCCCTGAGACACTCTCCCCTCCCCCGAGACACTCTCCCTCCCCCCGTGACACCCTCCACTCCCCCGAGACACTCTCCCCTCACCCCGAGACACTCTCCCCTCCCCCAGAGACACTCTTCCCTCCCACCGAGATACTCTCCCCTCCCCCCAAGACACTCTCCACTCCCACCGAGACACTCTCCACTCCCCCGAGACATTCTCTCCTCCACCCGAGACACTCTCCCCTCCCCCGAGACACTCTCCCTCCCCCCGTGACACTCTCCCCTCCCCCCGGGACACTCTCCCCTCTCCCCGGGACACTCACGCCACACCTCGGGACACTCTCCCCTCCCCTCCCCCGGGGAAACTCTCCACTCCCCTCGGGACACTCTCCTCTCCCCTCCCCCCGGGACACTCTCCCCTCTCCTCGGGACACTCTCCCCTCCCCTCTCCTCGGGACACACTCCCCTACCCGCGGAGAAACTCTCCCCTCCCCCCGGGACAGTCTCCCCTCCTCCCGGGACACTCTCCCCTCCCCTCCCCCTGGGAAACTCTCCACTCCCCTCGGGACACTCTCCCCTCCCCTCCCCCCGGGACACTCTCCCCTCCCCCGGGACACTCTCCCCTCCCCCCGAGACACACTCCCCTCCCCCCGAGACACTCTCCCCTCCCCCCGAGACATTCTCTCCTCCCCCCGAGACACTCTTCCCTCCCACCGTGACACTCTCCCCTCCCCCAGTGACACTCTCCCCTCCCCCCGGGACACTCTCCCCTCTCCCCGGGACACTCACGCCACACCTCGGGACACTCTCCCCTCCCCTCCCCCTGGGAAACTCTCCACTCCCCTCGGGACACTCTCCCCTCCCCTCCCCCCGGGACACTCTCCCCTCCCCTCGGGGCACTCTCCCCTCCCCCGGGAATCTCTCCCCTCCCCCCGAGACACTCTCCCCTCCCCCCGAGACACACTCCCCTCCCCCCGAGACACTCTCCCCTCCCCCCGAGACACTCTTGCCTCCCCCCGAGACACACTCCCCTCCCCCCGGGACACTCTCCCCTCCCACCGAGACACTCTCCCCTCCCCCCGAGACACTCTCCCCTCCCCCCGGGACACTCGCCCCTCTCCCCGGGACACTCTCCCCTCCCCCTGGGACACTCTCCCCTCCCCTCTCCTCGGGACACTCTCCCCTCCCCCCCGAGACACACTCCCCTCCCCTCGGGACACTCTCCCCTCCACCCGAGACTGTCTCCCCTCCTCCCGGGACACTCTCCCCTCCCCCCGTGACACTCTCCCCTCCCCCCCGGGACACTCTCCCCTCTCCCCGGGACACTCACGCCACACCTCGGGACACTCTCCCCTCCCCTCCCCCCGGGACACTCTCCCCTCCCCTCGGGACACTCTCCCCTCCCCTCTCCTCGGGACACACTCCCCTACCCGCGGAGACACTCTCCCCTCCCCCCGGGACAGTCTCCCCTCCTCCCGGGACACTCTCCCCTCCCCTCCCCCTGGGAAACTCTCCACTCCCCTCGGGACACTCTCCCCTCCCCTCCCCCCGGGACACTCTCCCCTCCCCCCGAGACACACTCCCCTCCCCCCGAGACACTCTCCCCTCCCCCCGAGACACTCTTCCCTCCCACCGAGACGCTCTCCCCTCCCCCCCGAGACACTCTCCACTCCCCCCAAGACACTCTTCCCTCCCCCCGAGAAACACTCCCCTCCCCCCGAGACACACTCCCCTCCCCCCGAGACACTCTCCCCTCCCCAGAGACACTCTCCCTCCCCCCGTGACACTCTCCCCTCCCCCCGTGACACTCTCCCCTCCCCCCGGGACACTCTCCCCTCTCCCCGGGACACTCACGCCACACCTCGGGACACTCTCCCCTCCCCTCCCCTCGGGACACTCTCCCCTCCCCTCCCCCTGGGAAACTCTCCACTCCCCTCGGGACACTCTCCCCTCCCCTCCCCCCGGGACACTCTCCCCTCCCCTCGGGACACTCTCCCCTCCCCTCTCCTCGGGACACACTCCCCTACCCGCGGAGACACTCTCCCCTCCCCCCGGGACAGTCTCCCCTCCTCCCGGGACACTCTCCCCTCCCCTCCCCCTGGGAAACTCTCCACTCCCCTCGGGACACTCTCCCCTCCCCTCCCCCCGGGACACTCTCCCCTCCCCTCGGGATACTCTCCCCTCCCCTCTCCTCGGGACACTCTCCCCTCCCCCGGGACACTCTCCCCTCCCCCGGGACACTCTCCCCTCCCCCCGAGACACACTCCCCTCCCCCCGAGACACTCTCCCCTCCCCCCGAGACACTCTCCCCTCCCCACGAGACACTCTTCCCTCCCACGGAGATGCTCTCCCCTCCCCCCGAGACATTCTCTCCTCCCCCTGAGACACTCTCCCCTCCCCCGAGACACTCTCCCTCCCCCCGTGACACTCTCCCCTCCCCCCGAGACACTCTTCCCTCCCACCGAGATACTCTCCCCTCCCCCCAAGACACTCTCCACTCCCACCGAGACATTCTCTCCTCCCCCTGAGACACTCTCCCCTCCCCCCAAGACACTCTCCCCTCCCCCCAAGACACTCTCCCCTCCCACCGAGACACTCTCCACTCCCCCGAGACACTCTTCCCTCCCACCGAGATACTCTCCCCTCCCCCCAAGACACTCTCCACTCCCACCGAGACACTCTCCACTCCCCCGAGACATTCTCTCCTCCCCCCGAGGCACTCTCCCCTCCCCCGAGACACTCTCCCCTCCCCCCGAGACACTCTTCCCTCCCACCGAGATACTCTCCCCTCCCCCCAAGACACTCTCCACTCCCACCGAGACACTCTCCACTCCCCCGAGACATTCTCTCCTCCCCCCGAGGCACTCTCCCCTCCCCCGAGACACTCTCCCTCCCCCCGTGACACTCTCCCCTCCCCTCGTGACACTCTCCCCTCCCCCCGGGACACTCTCTCCTCTCCCCGGGACACTCACGCCATACCTCGGGACACTCTCCCCTCCCCTCCCCCTGGGAAACTCTCCACTCCCCTCGGGACACTCTCCCCTCCCCTCCCCCCGGGACACTCTCCCCTCCCCTCGGGACACTCTCCCCTCCCCTCTCCTCGGGACACACTCCCCTACCCGCGGAGACACTCTCCCCTCCCCCCGGGACAGTCTCCCTTCCTCCCGGGACACTCTCCCCTCCCCTCCCCCTGGGAAACTCTCCACTCCCCTCAGGACACTCTCCCCTCCCCTCCCCCCGGGACACTCTCCCCTCCCCTCGGGACACTCTCCCCTCCCCTCTCCTCGGGACACACTCCCCTACCCGCGGAGACACTCCCCCCTCCCCCGGGACACTCTCCCCTCCCCCCGAGACACACTCCCCTCCCCCCGAGACACACTCCCCTCCCCCCGAGACACTCTCCCCTCCCCCCGAGACACTCTCCCCTCCCCCCGAGACACTCTTCCCTCCCACCGAGACGCTCTCCCCTCCCCCCAAGACACTCTCCACTCCCACCGAGACACTCTCCACTCCCCCGAGACATTCTCTCCTCCCCCTGAGACACTTTCCCCTCCCCCGAGACACTCTCCCTCCCCCCGTGACACTCTCCACTCCCCCGAGACACTCTCCCCTCCCCCCGAGACACTCTCCCTCCCCTCGTGACACTCTCCACTCCCCCCGTGACACTCTCCCTCCCCCCGTGACACTCTCCCCTCCCCCAGGGACACTCTCCCCTCTCCCCGGGACACTCACGCCACACCTCGGGACACTCTCCCCTCCCCTCCCCCTGGGAAACTCTCCACTCCCCTCGGGACACTCTCCCCTCCCCTCCCCCCGGGACACTCTCCACTCCCCCTGAGACACTCTCCCCTCCCCCGAGACACTCTCCCTCCCCCCGTGACACTCTCCACTCCCCCGAGACACTCTCCCCACCCCCCGAGACACTCTCCCCTCCCCCCGAAACACTCTTCCCTCCCACCGAGACACTCTCCACTCCCCCCAAGACACTCTCCACTCCCACCGAGACACTCTCCACTCCCCCGAGACATTCTCTCCTCCCCCTGAGACACTCTCCCCTCCCCCGAGACACTCTCCCTCCCCCCGTGACACTCTCCCCTCCCCCCGTGACACTCTCC
Organism: Pristiophorus japonicus; assembly: GCF_044704955.1. Classification (NCBI taxonomy): domain Eukaryota; kingdom Metazoa; phylum Chordata; class Chondrichthyes; family Pristiophoridae; genus Pristiophorus; species Pristiophorus japonicus. The sequence goes on from NW_027251467.1 coordinate 42,642, forward strand.
CCTCCCCCCGGGACACTCTCCCCTCTCCCCGGGACACTCACGCCACACCTCGGGACACTCTCCCCTCCCCTCCCCCCGGGACACTCGCCCCTCTCCCCGGGACACTCTCCCCTCCCCCCGAGACACTCTCCCCTCCCCCCGAGACGCTCTCCCCTCCCCCCAAGACACTCTCCACTCCCACCGAGACACTCTCCACTCCCCCGAGACATTCTCTCCTCCCCCCGAGACATTCTCTCCTCCCCCCGAGACACTCTTCCCTCCCACCGAGACACTCTCCCCTCCCCCAGTGACACTCTCCCCTCCCCCCGGGACACTCTCCCCTCTCCCCGGGACACTCACGCCACACCTCGGGACACTCTCCCCTCCCCTCCCCCCGGGACACTCTCCCCTCCCCTCGGGGCACTCTCCCCTCCCCCGGGAATCTCTGCCCTCCCCCCGAGACACTCTCCCCTCCCCCCAAGACACACTCCCCTCCCCCCGAGACACTCTCCCCTCCCCCCGAGACACTCTTGCCTCCCCCCGAGACACTCTCCCCTCCCCCCGGGACACTCTCCCCTCCCACCGAGATACTCTCCGCTCCCCCCGAGGCACTCTCCCCTCCCCCCGGGACACTCGCCCCTCTCCCCGGGACACTCTCCCCTCCCCCTGGGACACTCTCCCCTCCCCTCTCCTCGGGACACTCTCCCCTCCCCCCCGAGACACACTCCCCTCCCCTCGGGACACTCTCCCCTCCACCCGAGACTGTCTCCCCTCCTCCCGGGACACTCTCCCCTCCCCCCGTGACACTCTCCCCTCCCCCCCGGGACACTCTCCCCTCTCCCCGGGACACTCACGCCACACCTCGGGACACTCTCCCCTCCCCTCCCCCCCGGGACACTCTCCCCTCTCCCCGGGACACTCACGCCACACCTCGGGACACTCTCCCCTCCCCTCCCCCCGGGACACTCTCCACTCCCCTCGGGACACTCTCCCCTCCCCTCCCCCCGGGACACTCTCCCCTCCCCTCGGGACACTCTCCCCTCCCCTCTCCTCGGGACACACTCCCCTACCCGCGGAGACACTCTCCCCTCCCCCCGGGACACTCTCCCCTCCCCCCGAGACACACTCCCCTCCCCCCGAGACACTCTCCCCTCCCCCCTAGACACTCTCCCCTCCCCCCGAGACACTCTTCCCTCCCACCGAGACGCTCTCCCCTCCCCCCAAGACACTCTCCACTCCCACCGAGACACTCTCCACTCCCCCGAGACATTCTCTCCTCCCCCTGAGACACTCTCCCCTCCCCCGAGACACACTCCCTCCCCCCGTGACACTCTCCCCTCCCCCCGGGACACTCTCCCCTCTCCCCGGGACACTCACGCCACACCTCGGGACACTCTCCCCTCCCCTCCCCCTGGGAAACTCTCCACTCCCCTCGGGACACTCTCCCCTCCCCTCCCCCCGGGACACTCTCCCCTCCCCTCGGGACACTCTCCCCTCCCCTCTCCTCGGGACACACTCCCCTACCCGCGGAGACACTCTCCCCTCCCCCCGGGACAGTCTCCCCTCCTCCCGGGACACTCTCCCCTCCCCTCCCCCTGGGAAACTCTCCACTCCCCTCGGGACACTCTCCCCTCCCCTCCCCCCGGGACACTCTCCCCTCCCCTCGGGACACTCTCCCCTCCCCTCTCCTCGGGACACTCTCCCCTCCCCCGGGACACTCTCCCCTCCCCCGGGACACTCTCCCCTCCCCCCGAGACACACTCCCCTCCCCCCGAGACACTCTCCCCTCCCCCCGAGACACTCTCCCCTCCCCACGAGACACTCTTCCCTCCCACGGAGATGCTCTCCCCTCCCCCCGAGACATTCTCTCCTCCCCCTGAGACACTCTCCCCTCCCCCGAGACACTCTCCCTCCCCCCGTGACACTCTCCACTCCCCCGAGACACTCTCCCCTCACCTCGAGACACTCTCCCCTCCCCCCGAGACACTCTTCCCTCCCACCGAGATACTCTCCCCTCCCCCCAAGACACTCTCCACTCCCACCGAGACACTCTCCACTCCCCCGAGACATTCTCTCCTCCCCCCGAGGCACTCTCCCCTCCCCCGAGACACTCTCCCTCCCCCCGTGACACTCTCCCCTCCCCTCGTGACACTCTCCCCTCCCCCCGGGACACTCTCTCCTCTCCCCGGGACACTCACGCCATACCTCGGGACACTCTCCCCTCCCCTCCCCCTGGGAAACTCTCCACTCCCCTCGGGACACTCTCCCCTCCCCTCCCCCCGGGGACACTCTCCCCTCCCCTCGGGACACTCTCCCCTCCCCTCTCCTCGGGACACACTCCCCTACCCGCGGAGACACTCTCCCCTCCCCCCGGGACAGTCTCCCTTCCTCCCGGGACACTCTCCCCTCCCCTCCCCCTGGGAAACTCTCCACTCCCCTCAGGACACTCTCCCCTCCCCTCCCCCCGGGACACTCTCCCCTCCCCTCGGGACACTCTCCCCTCCCCTCTCCTCGGGACACACTCCCCTACCCGCGGAGACACTCTCCCCTCCCCCGGGACACTCTCCCCTCCCCCCGAGACACACTCCCCTCCCCCCCGAGACACACTCCCCTCCCCCCGAGACACTCTTCCCTCCCACCGAGACGCTCTCCCCTCCCCCCAAGACACTCTCCACTCCCACCGAGACACTCTCCACTCCCCCGAGACATTCTCTCCTCCCCCTGAGACACTTTCCCCTCCCCCGAGACACTCTCCCTCCCCCCGTGACACTCTCCACTCCCCCGAGACACTCTCCCCTCCCCCCGAGACACTCTCCCTCCCCTCGTGACACTCTCCACTCCCCCCGTGACACTCTCCCTCCCCCCGTGACACTCTCCCCTCCCCCAGGGACACTCTCCCCTCTCCCCGGGACACTCACGCCACACCTCGGGACACTCTCCCCTCCCCTCCCCCCGGGACACTCTCCACTCCCCTCGGGACACTCTCCCCTCCCCTCCCCCTGAGACACTCTCCCCTCCCCCGAGACACTCTCCCTCCCCCCGTGACACTCTCCACTCCCCCGAGACACTCTCCCCACCCCCCGAGACACTCTCCCCTCCCCCCGAAACACTCTTCCCTCCCACCGAGACACTCTCCACTCCCCCCAAGACACTCTCCACTCCCACCGAGACACTCTCCACTCCCCCGAGACATTCTCTCCTCCCCCTGAGACACTCTCCCCTCCCCCGAGACACTCTCCCTCCCCCCGTGACACTCTCCCCTCCCCCCGTGACACTCTCCCCTCCCCCCGGGACACTCTCCCCTCTCCCCGGGACACTCACGCCACACCTCGGGACACTCTCCCCTCCCCTCCCCCCGGGACACTCGCCCCTCTCCCCGGGACACTCTCCCCTCCCCCCGAGACACACTCCCCTCCCCCCGAGACGCTCTCCCCTCCCCCCAAGACACTCTCCACTCCCACCGAGACACTCTCCACTCCCCCGAGACATTCTCTCCTCCCCCCGAGACATTCTCT
>NW_027251468.1:0-46032 GCF_044704955.1 Pristiophorus japonicus
TTCAAATGCTCTCGGACCAGTGTGCACAAATCTTCGTACAATTTCTCCATGGGTTTTGCTGGAGTGAGCAGATTCTTCATGAGGCCAAACGTTGATGCCCCACAGACGGTGAGGAGGATCGTCCTTCGTTTGGCAGCGTTCTCTTCCCCATCTAGCTCATTGGCTACAAAGTATTGGTCGAGTCGCTCCACAAAAGTTTCCCAATCATCTCCCTCCGAGAATGTCTCCAGGATGCTCACTGTTCTCTGCATCTTTGAGTTCGCTATCTGCATCTCGTTGCCTGTTGTTGTGTATGGAGAAAGAATCAGACTGAACACTGTGAGCTCAAAGTAAAGTGTGACCTTAGTCTTTTATTGCAGGTCTCCTGACTGTCTCTCCAACTTGTGAAGCCTCCTTAAATACCTGTGCTCCAAAGGGACTCCAGGGGATGAGCCCTCTGGTGGCTGTACAGAGTATATACGAGTATACATATATAACAAGGACCTTACACTGGTTGTAGGTCACCAAATGCAATTTTCGTTGAGAAATGGGTAGAGCCTAATGGGACCACTGAAGATTGTTCCAAAAATGCTTTTTTTTAAAAAGCTGCTCCTCCTGGACCCACCTCCCCCCGCCCCCACCACACACATTTCCCACACACCGCCACAACTGCCAGCAAACCATACCAGGTCCATGCCAAAGCTGGCTGACTTTCCAGCACACCTCACCGGTGAGCTGCAGCGGAGGGCTCATTTGGCATCCAAAGCTCTCCAGTGAAATTTAAATGGTTCAGGCCTCCTGACTGTGGTCACAGGAGGTCACGGCCAATATATTCAACTGAACCTGCAGATTTAACCTTTGTTTAACATCTCACCAAAAAAAGCAGCACCTCTAACGATGCAACACTCCTTCAGTGTTAGCGTAGGTTATGTGCTAAAGTCCTAGGCCGTGATTTTGCTGAACTCAACAGTTTCATGGCAGGCAATGTTGGTGAGGGGTCCCAATCCCACTGCTGGCTTCACCACAGCCTCTGAAATGACTTTCCCTTGATTGGGTTTGTTAAACCAGCCCAGCGCATTTCCCGGCCAATTAGAGGAAGCGGGTCTCGTGACAGCATTTGATGACACAGCATCAGCTGATTTCCTTAAAGGGACCAAGGACAAATTTATTTTGACATTTGTGTGTCAGTGTTCTACAGCATTGAGGTTCTCTATACATTGACAAGAATGGCACAGAGGTGAAGGGCTGCTCCCAGGTTATCCCATGACTCCATCCATATGCTTATGGAGGGAGTCACAGCTAGCAGGGATGTCCTCTTCACTTCCGCTGGGCAGAAGAGACCTCCCCAGGACACCAACAAAGCCTGGTTGCACATTGCAGAGGAGGGTGCAAGCAGGGACGTGGTCAGAAGGACCTGGGTGCAGTGCCACAAGTGTTTCAAAGATCTCAGTAGTTCACGAAAGCCACACAATCTCATCCTGTTGTTCCTCTCATCACATCCCATCACTCTGCCATCCCTACCCTACTCCTGCACATCATTACTCACACCAACACCTTGCAGGTCCACCCATCCCTCTCTTTCTATCGACATTATCATATCCCCATCTCACTAGCCACCCCTCACTCTAACCTTCATCCTCGTCCAATGATACCAACTAACAAGACACAAGGGTAAGCACTTGGGTGTTTTATGCAATGTCCAAGTAAAGTTTATGTTAATGTGGTGTCAAACATTGAAACCTTTATTTTCAACACTTTGCATTCTTGGACAGATTTGTATGCACCTTTGGATGTGGCTTAGGTAAGTTGCAATTAATGGTAAGACATAATGGTACTCCTGCAATGGTGACGAGTGTAAAAGGAATGGCTTTGGCCAATCTGGAATATCATGTGGCAGACAGGGTGTACAGCGCCAAATGAAGTAAATCTGGCCATGGTGAGGCCATCCTGAGCAGCAATGTGGTCGGGTGTTGATGCCCTGTGTCCTGTGCAACATCAGTTGAGTGCGGAGATGGTTTGTGTTGTTGTTGGTGTGCCTGTTGATACTAAAATTGTGGTGGGATTCTGAGGACCAAGGTGAGAGAGTATAAAGGGCACCCATGCTGATGGAATAGATGCCAGGTGAAGTAGAGATGACAGAAGCGATCTTTCAATGGTGAGAGAGGTAATGAGGTCAGACTAGATGGAGACTTGTGTAAAGACTTGCAGCATGGTGAATCTGTTGTGGAAATGCAGTGAGAAAGAGCTTCTGGCTGACGGAAGATATCTCTGTAAGGTGGGAGCTTTTACTTGACATTTGAAGTTGTCAACTCATCAGCTGATCAATGGCCACTTACCTCCCACCTCAGCTTCACAGACCTGGTCTAGCAACAGTGTGAAACCCATGGGCAAATTGTCAAATTCAAAAGGTCAGTTTAAAACCATTGTTAAGTGGCTATAAATAAGCCACTAATCATTTAAATTGGCTGCCCTGCTCAGTGCTCGCAAACCCGACATTTGGTAAAGGCGTATGGTGGCAGGTTCGCAGTGGGGTCCTGACCTGCTGAGGGGAAAAACATATTCCCACCCGACTCATCCCCGCTGACCCCCTGGAAATCTCAGCCCTCCAGAATGGGGTTTAACTGCATAACTTTTGAGTCAGCGACAAGAGTGCTAACAGTCAGCCAAGCTGCCATAAAAACATTTAAGCATATGAAAAAACCGTGGGGTTCCAACCCTCTCAGATTGCCTGTAGTCAAGGAATGCAAGCTTAATCTCCCAGGCACTGCTACGAGCAAACCAGGAGAAACTATGGAAGTAGAGCTGAGGGGCAGTGCCAGCATGCCAATAAGAGGTAGGCGGAGCTTTGATGGGGAGGTGCAGGGGCCAATTGGCATGGGGTGTGACCAGGTTTCTGCTAGCAGATTAGGCTGTGCTGGAGCCTTCATCAGCACTTTAAGCAGTAAAATTCCCAAATAATAGCTGTTTGTATTTTGGCTGCAGCAATAACTATCTTACAGTAAGATCTAACATTATGTGAGTGATCCTTTGTGAAGATTTTCCAGTTTGGAATATATTGCCAATTGCACTGATGGAAATGGCTCTTGTGGAAAAATGCCAACTGAAGTAAAGTAGAAGAAAAGGTCAGTCGGTAATGTTAGCAGAAGATATAGGATTCCTATATTCTTTTAAGACCTTTCCACGACATCTGCATTTAACCTTTAAACTTTCATTCATCACAAAACATATTTAATATTAAATGTATGTCTGCATGCTGACAGCATCTTAAAGATTAAAAAGGCCCTTTCAAAATACAATATACAGGCACTGACAGACAACAGATTTAATTCTAAACCTTTAAGGTTATTCATCTTATCAAATAAGTGAATGTTAAAAGCAGCAATGTGCCATGTGCTATTCATTCATTTAAAATATGAGGCCTACTTTAGACTTTCAAGAGCTAATAACTACAGTAAGATAATGACTTATCTAAATGTTAATTATCAATGAATGTTTGGATTGGTGGTTCAGGTACAATATTTGTGTAGCAAATAGAGAAGTGAGATCACCACAGTGTGCCTTATTTTCTTATTAATTTTTTTAATCAACTTTCTACGTTCCCTCTTTTCTTGAAGAGGTCACTGGCATGGTGGATAGGGGAGTGTCTATGGAGATTGTCTATATGGTCTTCCAGAAGGCATTTGATAAGGTTCTACACAAGAGATATCAGCAAAAATGGAAGCACATGGAATTGGAGGTAACCTTGTGACATGGTTTGATAATTGGTTGAGAGATAGGAGAGAGAGAGAAAACCGATAAATCCCCTGGACCTGATGGCCTACATCTGAGAGTTTTGAAAGAGGTGGCTATAAAAATAGTGGCTGCATTGGTTGTCATCTTCCAAAATTTCATAGATTCTGCAATGGTTCCTGTGGATTGAAAGGTAACTAATGTAACCCCACTGTTTAAGAAAGGTCGGAGAGAAAAAACGGGGAACTACAGACCAGTTAGCCTGACATCAGTAGTAGGGAAAATGCTAGAAGAACATGGTAACAGGGCACTTAGAAAAGAGTAATAAGATTGGGAGAGTCAACATGGATATATGAAAGGGAAATCTTGTTTGACAACATGTTACAGGTATTTGAGGTTGTAACTAGCAGAATAGATAAGATGCAATCAGTGGATGTGGTGTATTTGGATTTTCAGAACGCATTCAGTAAGGTGCCACACAAGAGGTGATTCAACAAAATTAGGGCCCATGGGATTGCGAGTAATATACTAGCATGGATTGAGGATTGGTTAACGGACAGAAAACAGAGAGTAGGAATAACAGGTCATTTTCGAGTTGGCAGGCTGTCAATAGTGGGGTACTGCAAAGATTGGTGCTTGGGCCTCAATATATTCACAATATATATCAATGATTTGGATGAGGGAACCAAATGTAAAATATCCAAGTTTGTTGATGATACAAAGCTAGGTGGCAATGTAAGTTGTGAGGGGAATATAGACAGGCTAAGTGAGTGGGTAAGAACATAAATGGAATATAATGTGCATAAATGTGAAGTTATCCACTTTGGTAGGAAAAATAGAAAAATAGAAAAGCATGGTGAGAGATTGGTAAAGGTTGGTGTTCAGAGGGACCTGGGTGTCCTTGTACATGAATCATTGAAAGTTAACATGCAAGTACAACTAGCAATTAAGAAAGCAAATGGTATGTTTGCCTTTATTACCAGACGATTTGAGTATAAGAGTAAAGACATCTTACTGCAATTATATAGTGCCCTGGTGAGACCACACCTGGAGTATTGTGGATAGTTTTGGTCTCCTTACCTTAGGAAGGATATTCATACCATAGAGGGAGTGCAATGAAGGTTCACCAGACTGATTCCTGGGATGGGGAGATTGTCCTTTGAGGAGAGATTGAGTAGACTAGACCTATATTCTCTAGAGTTTAGAAGAATGAGCGGTGATCTCATTGAAATATACAAAATTCTTACAGGGCTTGACAGGGTAGATGATGGAGGATGTTTCCCTTGGCTGGAGAGACTAGATCCAAGGCTCACAGTCTCAGAGTAAGAAATCGGCCATTTAGGACTAGATGAGGAGAAAGTTCTGCACTCAGAGGATTGTGAATTTTTGGAATTCTTTACCCAGAGGGCTGCAGAAGGTCAGTTGTTGAGTATATTCAAGACAGAGATCGGTATATTTTTGGATATTAAGAGAATCAAGGGAAATTGGGATAGTGCAGGCAAGTGGAGTTCAGCCATAATCTCATTGAATGACGGAGTAGGCTCCAGAGGCCAAATGGCCTACTCCTGCTCCTATTTCTTATGTTCTTATGTTCCAAGTAGGGATAAAGAATTAATTCTCTGATTGCCGGATGTGACAAGTGGTGTTCCCCAGGGGTCTGTACTGCTTTACACCATATATATTGTTGACTCTGATGAAGGAATAGGGAATTTTACATCCAAGTTTGGAGATGACACTAAGTTAGGAGGCAAGGTTAAGTTGTGTAGATAGGAGCAGAAAGTTACAAATGTCGCAATTTCACCTATCGAGGCAAGTCTGGGTTGGCTGGTGTCTGGGGCAAGGTTCCTGCCCACTGCCTGCTCCATCCCGCTCTCTACAAGTGATGTTCCCTTGATAGGGCCCAGTGAGGTCTGATGACATCAGTAAAGGGACCATGTCCACATTAATTCTGACAGTTGTGCTGTCAGTGTTCTACAGCATTGAGATGCTGCAAACACTGACAAGCATTGCACAAAGGTGCACGGCGGCACCCAAGCTCTCCTGTGACTCCCTCCAGAAGACCAACGTAGTCTGGTTGCACACTGCACAGGAGTGCACAAGCAGGGATGTCATCAGGAGGTCTTGGCTGCAGTGGCGCAAACTTTTCAATTATCTCAGTAGATCACGAAACATTATTGCACACTCAACCTCATCCTTCTGTGCCACTCATCACATCCCCATCACTCTGCCTTCCCTACCCTACTCCTGCACATCCTTACTCACACTAACTTGCCTTGTACCTCCACCCATCCCTCTCTCTATATCTATATTATCACTTCTCCATTTCATTAGCCATCTCACCCTCATCGTAGTCCAATGATACCAACTAACAAGACACAAGGATAGGCACTTGGGTGTTTTATCCAATGTTCATGTACATTTTCTGTTAATGTGTTGTCAAGCATTGAAACCTTTATTTTCAACATTTTGCATTCTTAGGCAGATTTGTGTGCACCTTTGAAAGTGGCTTAGTGAGACATAACTGTTCTCCCTGCAATGGTGATGAGTATGATAGGAATGGCTTGGGCATTGCAGGGATGCTTTATGGTGTTGATGTGGGATGGTGCCAACCTGGTGCATCATGTGACAGCCAGGGTGTACAGCATCAAGTGAAGTAAAGCTGGCCATGGTGAGGTCTTCCCTGGCCTCTTACATCAATGTGGTCGGGTGCTGATGCCCTGTGTCCTGTGCAGCATCAGTTGATTGCGGAGAAGGTTGGTGGTGTTGTTGGTTCTGATGGTGTGCCTAGTGATGCTGGGGTATCTGGTGATGTTAGTGTTGGGGCTGATCGTGGTTGGAATCTGAGGATGAAGGTGAGATTTTTTCAAGGGCACAAATGCTGATGGAATAGATGGCAGGTGAGGTTGAGATGACAGAAGCAGTCTGTCAATTGTGAGATAGGTTGTTCCAAGGAGGTGACAGTGGATAGAGAGTTTACTCCAAATACTTCTAAACTGCATAAAGCTCAAATGTGGCTTCCAAATCCTGAAGGCTCCAGCTTCTGATCTTGTAAAGTGTGCAGCTGTGAAATGGTAGCTTTTATACCACATTTGCAGCTGTCAACTATTCAGAGACTGGATACTGATGGAACACCCGACCTACTTACCTGACATGATCCACGAGTGCCGTGAACCTTGTGAAAAAGCTGGAAAAATGATAAGTACAGGGAAAAATGGTGTTTAATTGGTTTTTAACAACCTCTTAATGGTTGTCTCCCCGTCGCTTGGTATTTGGTCTTTTAAGCGCTGACAGACCCGACACATGGGAGACTAGCGTGGAGGCGGGTTGACAGTGGGCTCCCAATCCACTGTCAATCATTTCTATTTTGACAGCTGACCAACTTCCGATCCCGTCCTCTCAGCACCAGTAAAATTCTGGCCAAAGGGACATAGACAGACCAAGTGAATGGGAAAACCAATGGCAGATAGAGTTCAGCGTGGTGAAGTGTGAGGTTATCACATTAGATCCAAGAAAGACAAATTGGAATATTTTCTTAATGGTGAAAGATTAGGAATTGAGGAGCAAAGGGATTTAGATGTCCTCATACACAAATCACTGAAAGCTAGTGTACAGGTACAAAAAAGGAGTCAGAAAGGCAAAGGGAAAGTTGACCCTTATCTTAAATGGGTTTGAACACAAAAATGAGGAAGTAATGCTTCAGTTGTACAGAGCCTTGGTCAGAATCCATCTAGAGTACTATGATCAGTTTTAGGCACCAAACCTCAAGAAAGATATTGGGCTTGGAGGGTGTACAGTGCAGATTTACCAGAATTATATCAGGACATAAAGGGTCAAATTATGAAGACAGGTTGCATAAACTTGGCTTGTGTTATGTATGTAATAACTCGATAGACTGAATACTGTAAACTAACACAGGTACAAACCTGGCTCTGTTTTATTAGGGCCCAAAGTGATTATATTACACGATGGCTTGCCTGTTATACCTGGGTCGCACACATGTGCGTACAGTCCAATGACCTCCGACAGTGGTGCCACCTGGTGGTAAGTAACACCAAGCATACATACATGACCATATCCCCCTTTAAGATATTAGTAACAATCTTTTTACAAATTGAGACGGTCCGGGCTTTCTGCTCCTCAGTTGATCATCTCAGTTCAACTCCAGCCTTGGGCGAGTGTTCTGAGTCTGTTATGACTGGGGCTGGGTAGCCGATCTGATGGGAGTGGCAATGACCATGTCAGGAACTGAAAGCCCAGATTCATTGATGACAGCGGAGTCCTCTGATGACTGAGGGTAGGTTGGTTGGTCACTGATTGTGTCTTCCTCAGACTGTTCCGGTTCATCCGTGTGCCACAGCTTTATCTGATCAACATGTTTCCTGTATGTTTGCCCGTTCTTGAGCTTAACGATAAATACTATGTTACCGTCCTTGGCCGTAACAGTACCGACGATCTATTTGGGATCTTGACCATAATTTAGTACATACACAGGATGGTTAACAGAAATATCGTGTGACACAGCAGCGCGATCATGATACCACTGCTGACTTTGACGTCTGTATTCAACATGATCGTTCAAGTCAGGGTGGACAAGAGAGAACTTGGTCTTGAGACCTCTCTTCATCAATAGTTCAGCAGGGTGGGCCCCAGTAAGCAAGTGGGGTGTTGTCCTGTAACTAAGCAATATGCATGACAAGTGAGTCTGCAGTACACCTTGAGTTACATGTTTCATACTCTGCTTGATGGTTTGGACAGCACACGCTGCTTGACCATTAGATGCGGGTTTGAATGGTGATTACCTCATATGTTTGATACCATTGAATTTCATGAACTCTTGAAATCCAGACTAGTGAAGCAAGGTCCGTTGTCGCTTACAATGATGTTGGGCAGACCATGAGTGGCAAATATGACACGAAGGCTCTCAATGGTAACTGTGGATGTACTGGATGACATGGCAGGCCAGTGAGCAGAAGGAGCAGCGTGGCGGCCTAGCCCAGCAGTCTGAGCGGCCCCCGGCCGGCGAGCACCATTGGAGCAGGCCTGGAGTGGAAGGAGCAGCGTGGCGGCCTAGCCTAGGAGTCTGAGTGGCCCCCGGCCTGCGAGCATCATCGGAGAAGATCGGGCAATGGAAGAAGCAGTGTGGCAGCATACCACTCCAGGGAGCAGCAAGTGCTGGAGCAGGAGAGCAACGGCAGTGAAGAGTGACGTCACCAACATCCAGGTCAGCGATTGGAGCGTGGGCAGGTACAGCAGGAGCGGCGAGGTCAGGGCGAAGGAGCGGCAAGAGATTGTAGAGGGACGTGATCGGGGCCCAGGAGAGGCATGAGTTCGGGGCCCAGAAGAGTCGAGGCCCAGGGGCAGCACGGGCCAGCCCACATTGTGATATGTGTGTGCACTAGGTCCATGCAGCAGAGCTGGTCTCCAGTCGTCTTAGTTAATCCTTGCTACTGGACCAAGACCTAGCTCTGTCAAGCCCATGTGGTGGCTGGTGTGCAATGGTCACCACACATTAAAAAAATCCAAGCACAGGCATCTTCCACCCTTCAAGATTTAGTTCGGACCTGGAATTTTAGGTCCATCCTTGAAACACCTGTGAACTATTTGACGTGGACCAAAGTCATCCTCAATTCGAGAGACTGCCTATGATGATGATGATGATGCTGATGATGACATGATTATACAGTCTATCCACTTGGAATATGCATCCACCGCAATTAAAAGCATCTTTCCTAGGAAGGGACCTGCAAACTCGATGTGGATCCTGGACCATGGTTTAGATGGCCACAACCACAGGCTCAGTGGCGATTCCGCTGGTGCTTTACTTAGCTGCGTGAAATGTTACACTGATGCACACATGATTCCAGATCAGAGTCAATTCCAGGCCACCATACATGTGACCTGGCAATGGCTTTCATCATGACAATACCGAGATGAGCGTTATGTAGATCATGTACAAATTTCTCTCTGCCTTTCTTAGGCATAACAACATGATTACCCCACAGTAAACAATCTGACTGAATGGATAGTTTGTCTTTGCAAGGTTTGGTCTCATCACCCATTTGTTTGAGTATGGCAGACCAATCACCACTGAGGACACAACGTTTCACAACCGATAATATTGGGTCCTGGCTGGTCCAGGTCTTAAGTTGTTGAGTCGTGACAGGGGTTCCTTCACTTTCAAAAGCATCCATAACTAACACTAGGTCAGCAGGTTGTGGCGTCTCCACCTCCAGTGTGGGCAACGGCAGACAGCTCAGTCTATCGGCACAATTCTCGGTGCCAGCTCTATGGCGAATGACATGATTACAGGCAGATAATGTCAGCGCCCACCTCTGGATGCGGGTCGATGCATTGGCATTGATACCTCTGTTTTCCAAAAACAATGAAATGAGTGGCTTGTGATCTGTTTCCAATTCAAAATGAAGATCAAACAGGTACAAACGCATCTTTTTAACCCCATACACACAGGCTAATGCTTCTTTTTCGATCATGCTGTAGGCTCTTTCCGTCTTTGACAAACGTCTAGCAGCATAGAAACATAGAAACATAGAAAATAAGTGCAGGAGTAGGTCATGCGGCCCTTCGAGCCTGCACCACCATTCAATATGATCATGGCTGATCAAGCAACTTCAGTACCCCATTCCTGCTTTCTCTCCATACACCTTGATCCCTTTAGCCGTAAGGGCCACATCTAACTCCCTTCTGAATATATCTAACGAACTGGCCTCAACAACTTTCTGTGGTAGAGAATTCCACAGGTTCACAATTCTCTGACTGAAGAAGTTTCTCTTCATCTCGGGCCTAAATGGCTTACCCCTTATCCTTAGACCGTGACCCCTGGTTCTGGACTTCCCCAACATCGGGAACATTCTTCCTGCATCTAACTTGTCCAATCCCATCAGAATTTTATATGTTTCTATGAGATCCCCTCTCATTCTTCTAAATCCCAGTGAATATAAGCCTAGTCGATCCAATCTTTCTTCATATGTCAGACCTGCCATGCCGGGAATCAGTCTGGTGAACCTTCGCTGCACTCCCTCAATAGCAAGAACGTCCTTCCTCAGATTAGGAGACTAAAACTTTACACAATATTCAAGGTGTGGCCTCACCAAGGCCCTGTACAACTGCAGTAAGATCTCCCTGCTCCTCTACTCAACTCCTCTCGCTATGAAGGCCAACATGCCATTTGCATTCATCACCACCTGCTGTACCTGCATGCCAACTTTCAATGACTGATGTACCATGACACCCAGGTCTCATTGCACCTCCCCTTTTCCTAATCTGTCACCATTCAGATAATATTCTGCCTTCCTGTTTTTGCCACCAAAGTGGATAACCTCACATTTATCTACATTATACTGCATTTGCCATGTATTTGCCCACTCACCTAACCTGTCCAAGTCACCCTGCAGCCTCTTAGCATCCACCTCACAGCTCACACTGCTATCCAACTTAGTGTCATCTGCAAACTTGAAGATATTGCATTCAATTCCTTTGTCTAAATCATTAATGTATATTGTAAATAGCTGGGGTCCCAGCACTGAACCATGCGGCACTCCACTGGTCACTGCCTGCCATTCTGAAAATGACCCGTTTATTCCGACTCTTTGCTTCCTGTCTGCCAACCAGTTCTCTAGCCACGCCAATACATTACCCCCAATACCACGTGCTTTAATTTTGCACACTAATCTCTTGTGTGGGACCTTGTCAAAACCCTTTTGAAAGTCCAAATATACCACATCCACTGGTTCTCCCTTGTCCACTCTACTAGTTACATCCTCAAAAAATTCTCAAAGATTTACCAAGCATGATTTCCCTTTCATAAATCCATGCTGACTTGGACTGATCCTGTCACTGCTTTCGAAATGTGCTGCTATTACTTCTTTAATAATTGATTCCAACATTTTCCCCACTACCGATGCCAAGCTAACAGACCTATAATTCCCTGTTTTCTCTCTCCCTCCTTTTTTTAAAAGTGGGGTTACATTAGCTACCCTCCAATCCAAAGGAACTTATCCAGAGATGATAAAATGTTGGAAAATGACCACCAATGCATCCACTATTTCCGGAGCCACTTCCTTAAGTACTCTGGGATGCAGACTATCAGGCACTAGGGATGTATCGGCCTTCAATCCCATCAATTTCTCTAACACAATTTGCTGACAAATAAGGATTTCCTTCAGTTCCTCCTTCTCGTTAGACCCTCGGTCCCCTAGTATTTCCAGAAAGTTATTTGTGTCTTCCTTAGTGAAGACAGAGCCAAAGTATTTGTTCAATTGGTCTGCCATTTCTTTGTTCTCCATTATAAATTCACCTGATTCTGACTGCAAGGGAACTACATTTGTCTTCACTAATCTTTTTCTCTTCACATATCAATAGAAATTTTTGCAGTCAGTTTTTCTGTCCCCTGCAAGCTTTCTCTCATACTCTATTTTCTCCCTCCTAATTAAACCCTTTGTCCTCCTCTGCTGAATTCCAAATTTCTCCTAGTCCTCAGGTTTGCTGCTTTTTCGGGCCAATTTATATGCCTCTTCCTTGGATTTAACACTATCCCTAATTTCCCTTGTTAGTCACAGTTGAGCCACCTTCCCCATTTTTTTTTACACCGGACAGGGATGTACAATTGTTGAAGTTCATCCATGTGATCTTTAAATGTCTGCCATTGCCTATCCACCGTCAACCCTTTAAGTATCATTCGCCAGTCTATCCTAGCCAAATCATGTCTCATACCTTCAAAGTTACCTTTCTTTAAGTTCAGGACCCTAGTCTCTGAATTAACTATGTCACTCTCCATCTTAATGAAGAATTCTACCATATTTTGGTTACTCTTTCCCAAGAGGCCTCGCACAACAAGATTGATAATTAATCCTCTCTCATTACACACATCGAGTCTAGGATGACCAGCTCTCAAGTTGGTTCCTCAACATATTGGTCTAGAAAACCATCCCTTATACACTCCAGGAAATCTTCCTCCACCATATTCAGGAAGGGAAGCAAACGCAACAGGTTGTAGTTTACACGACTCATTAGCTTTTTGGAGCACGCAACCAACTCCATATGACGAAGCATCACAGACCAATACAAGACGCTTACATGGATCGTAATGTACCAGCCGCTTGTTAGAACAAAGCAGATTAATAGCTTTCTCAAAAGCTCTATCTTGAGACGCACACCAAACCCAGTTGTCGCCTTTTCTTAGCAGCATGTGCAGTGGCTCTAATGAAGTGCTTAATCTAGGTAGGGAATTACCGAAGTAGTTGAGTAGACCAAGGAATGAACACAGCTCTGTCACATTCTGAGGCTTGGATGCATTTTGGATGGCCTTGGTTTTCAAGTCCATAGGCCTGAAAAAGATTGGGAATGCGATAGTGATAGGGATTCGATGGTGAGGGGAATAGATAGGCGTTTCTGCTGCCGCAACCGAGACTCCAGGATGGTATGTTGCCTCCCTGGTGCAAGGGTCAAGGATGTCTCGGAGCGGGTGCAGGACATTCTGAAATGGGAGGGAGAACAGCCAGTTGTCGTGGTGCACATTGGTACCAACGACATAGGTAAAAAAAGGGATGAGGTCCTACGAAAAGAATTTAAGGAGCTCGGAGCTAAATTAAAAAGTAGGACCTCAAAAGTAGTAATCTCGGGATTGCTACCAGTGCCACGTGCTAGTCAGAGTAGGAATCGCAGGATAGCGCAGATGAATACGTGGCTTGAGCAGTGGTGCAGCAGGGAGGGATTCAAATTCCTGGGGCATTGGAACCGGTTCTGGGGGAGGTGGGACCAGTACAAACCGGACGGTCTGCACCTGAGCAGGACCGGAATCAATGTCCTAGGGGGAGTGTTTGCTAGTGCTGTTGGGGAGGAGTTAAACTAATATTGCAGGGGGATGGGAACCTATGCAGGGAGACAGAGGGAGACAAAAATGAGGCAAAAGCAAAAGACAGAAAGGAGATGAGGAAAAGTGGAGGGCAGAGAAACCCAAGGCAAAGAACAAAAAGGGCCACTGTACAGCAAAATTCTAAAAGGACAAAGGGTGTTAAAAAAGCAAGCCTGAAGGCTTTGTGTCTTAATGCAAGTAGTATCCGCAATAAGGTGGATGAATTAACTGTGCAAATAGATGTTAACAAATATGATGTGATTGGGATTACGGAGACGTGGCTCCAGGATGATCAGGGCTGGGAACTCAACATCCAGGGGTATTCAACATTCAGGAAGGATAGAATAAAAGGAAAAGGAGGTGGGGTAGTATTGCTGGTTAAAGAGGAGATTAATGCAATAGTTAGGAAAGACATTAGCTTGGATGATGTGGAATCTATATGGGTAGAGCTGCAGAACACTAAAGGGCAAAAAACGTTAGTGGGAGTTGTGTACAGACCTCCAAACAGTAGTAGTGATGTTGGGGAGGGCATCAAACAGGAAATTAGGAATGCATGCAATAAAGGTGCAGCAGTTATAATGGGTGACTTTAATATGCACATAGATTGGGCTAGCCAAACTGGAAGCAATACGGTGGAGGAGGATTTCCTGGAGTGCATAAGGGATGATTTTCTAGACCAATATGTCGAGGAACCAACTAGGGGGACGGCCATCTTAGACTGAGTGTTGTGTAATGAGAGAGGATTAATTAACAATCTCATTGTGCGAGGCCCCTTGGGGAAGAGTGACCATAATATGGTGGAATTCTGCATTAGGATGGAGAATGAAACAGTTAATTCAGAGACCACGGTCCAGAACTTAAAGAAGGGTAACTTTGAAGGTATGAGGCGTGAATTGGCTAAGATAGATTGGCGAATGATACTTAAGGGGTTGACTGTGGATGGGCAATGGCAGACATTTAGAGACCGCATGGATGAATTATTGTACATTCCTGTCTGGCATAAAAATAAAAAAGGGAAGGTGGCTCAACCGTGGCTATCTAGGGAAATCAGGGATAGTATTAAAGCCAAGGAAGTGGCATACAAATTGGCCAGAAATAGCAGCGAACCTGGGGACTGGGAGAAATTTAGAACTCAGCAGAGGAGGACAAAGGGTTTGATTAGGGCAGGGAAAATGGAGTACGAGAAGAAGCTTGCAGGGAACATTAAGGCAGATTGCAAAAGTTTCTATAGGTATGTAAAGAGAAAAAGGTTAGTAAAGACAAACGTAGGTCCCCTGCAGTCAGAATCAGGGGAAGTCATAACGGGGAACAAAGAAATGGCAGACCAATTGAACAAGTACTTTGGTTCAGTATTCACTAAGGAGGACACAAACAACCTTCTGGATATAAAAGGGGTCAGAGGGTCTAGTAAGGAGGAGGAACTGAAGGAAATCTTTATTAGTCGGGAAATTGTGTTGGGGAAATTGATGGGATTGAAGGCCGATAAATCCCCAGGGCCTGATGGTCTGCATCCCAGAGTACTTAAGGAGGTGGCCTTGGAAATAGCGGATGCATTGACAGTCATTTTCCAACATTCCATTGACTCTGGATCAGTTCCTATCGAGTGGAGGGTAGCCAATGTAACCCCACTTTTTAAAAAAGGAGAGAGAGAGAAAGCAGGGAATTATAGACCGGTCAGCCTGACCTCAGTAGTGGGTAAAATGATGGAATCAATTATTAAGGATGTCATAGCAGCGCATTTGGAAAATGGTGACATGATAGGTCCAAGTCAGCATGGATTTGTGAAAGGGAGATCATGCTTGACAAATCTTCTGGAATTTTTTGAGGATGTTTCCAGTAGAGTGGACAGGGGAGAACCAGTTGATGTGGTATATTTGGACTTTCAGAAGGCTTTCGACAAGGTCCCACACAGGAGATTAATGTGCAAAGTTAAGGCACATGGGATTGGGGGTAGTGTGCTGACGTGGATTGAGAGCTGGTTGTCAGACAGGAAGCAAAGAGTGGGAGTAAATGGGTACTTTTCAGAATGGCAGGCAGTGACTAGTGGGGTACTGCAAGGTTCTGTGCTGGGGCCCCAGCTGTTTACATTGTACATTAATGATTTAGACGAGGGGATTAAATGTAGTATTTCCAAATTTGCGGATGACACTAAGTTGGGTGGCAGTGTGAGCTGCGAGGAGGATGCTATGAGGCTGCAGAGTGACTTGGATAGGTTAGTGGTATTCCAAAACGATATCCTAGTCACAGGTCATGACACTGCCGAGCACCTGCACAATCTGGGAGAGGTTCTGCATCGTCTGGACAAAGGGGGACTCAGGCTGAAACGATCGAAGTGCATTTTCATGGCACCAGAGGTCGCATTCCTTGGACGAAAGATTGCTACAGACGGAATCAGGCCTACAGACGTGAAAACAGAGACCATCAAAAATGCGCCCAGGCCCCAGAATGTGACGGAGCTGCGTTCGTTCCCGGGTCTTCTCAACTACTTGGGTAACTTCTTACCCAAATTGAGCCTTTGCACAAGCTGCTCAGGAAAGGAGACGACTGGGTGCAGGGTGAACTTCAAGACAGAGCCTTTGAGAAGGCTAGAAATCTGTTGTGTTCCCACAAGCTACTGGTACTGTATGACCCATGCAAGCATCTAGTTTTGACCTGTGATGTCGTCCTATGGGGTCGGCTGCATACTCAGCAAGCCAATGAGTCAGGCAATCTACAACCAGTTGCATACGCATCTCGAAGCTTGTCCAAGGCAGAAAGAGCCTACGGCATGGTAGAGAAAGAGGCTTTAGCATGTGTTTATGGGGTAAAAAAAATGCAGCAGTACCTGTTTGGGCTTCGCTTCGAGCTGGAAACCGATCACAAGCCGCTTATATCGTTGTTCTCAGATCACAAAGGTATCAATACCAAAGCATCGTCCCGCATCCAGAGGTGGGCGCTGACATTATCTGCCTATGATTATGTCATTCGCCATAGACCAAGCACCGACAATTGCGCTGATGCATTGAGTCAGTTACCGTTGCCCACACCAGAGGTGGAAACGCCAATGCCCGCAGAGCTATTCATGGTCATGGATGCCTTTGAGAGTGAAGGGTCGCCTGTCACTGCTCAACAAGTTAAGACCTTGACCAATCAGGATCCAACCCTATTAGTTGTAAAATGTTGTGTTCTTAACCGGGAACTGGTTGATCATCCCCAAGGAAATGGATGATGAAACCAAACCGTGCAGCCATCGCAAAGGTGAGCTTTCCATCCAGTCCGACTGTTTACTGTGGGGTAATCGTGTTGTAATGCCCAAGAAAGGCAGGGCGAGATTTGTATGGGAGTTACATAGTACGCATCCCGGTATTGTCATGATGATGGCCATCGCCAGATCCCATGTTTGGTGGCCTGGCATTGACTCGGACTTAGAGTCATACGTGCATCAGTGCAGCACTTGCATGCAGTTAAGCAATGCCCCAAAGGAAGCTCCGCTCAGTCTGTGGTCATGGCCATCCAAACCGTGGTCTAGAATCCACATCGACTTTGCGGGACCTTTCCTCAGTAAAATGTTTTTTGTCGGAGTTAATGCATACTACAAATGGATAGAATGTGTGATCATGTCAGCCATGTTCACTGCCAGCATTGAGAACCTGAGAGCCATGTTTGCCACACATGGTCTGCCAGACATTGTTATCAGCGACATCGGACCATGTTTCACGAGCCTGGAGTTTCAAGAGTTCATGAAACGCAACGGCATAAAACACGTGAGGTCAGCCCCGTTCAAACCCGCGTTCAATGGTCAAGCGGAGCGGGCAGTTCAAACCATCAAGCAGAGCCTGAAACGCGTAACTCACGGTTCCTTGCAGATACGCCTGTCACGCATACTGCTCAGTTACAGGACAAGGCCACACACACTCACCGGGGTCCCGCCTGTGGAACTATTGATGAAGAGAGGCCTCAAAACCAGGCTCTCTTTCGTCCATCCTGACCTTAACGATCATGTTGAAACCCAACGTCAACGCCGGCAGTGGTATCATGCCGTGCCTCAGTGTCACGTGACATATCTGTAAATGACCCAATGTATGTACTTAACCATGGTCAAGGGCCCAAGTGGCTCCCGGGCAATGTTACGGGTAAGGAGGGTAACCGCGTGTATATGTTTAAGCTCAAGAATGGGCAGATGTGCAGGAAACACATTGATCAAATCAAGCTAAGCCACATTGACTAACCAGAACAGTTGGAAGAAAACACCGCGCGCTTAGACGACCAACCAACTCACGTCCAGCCATCAGAAGAACCCACTGTGGTCAACGTCCAGCTGCAAGTCGTGAGAGACTCGGAAGGCACTGGGATTGTATTGAGACGGTCAACCAGGGAGCGAAGGGCTCCGGACCGTCTGAACTTGTAATATGGACTTGTGCCAAGAACTGGTGGGGGGGGGGGGGATGATGTAATGTATGTACATAAGATCTGCCCACCACCAGAGGGCACTACCGACGGAGGTCCTAGGGTCATAGGTACACTCATGCTGGGCCCGGTATATAACCTGAAATTCACCTTTGTATCTTCACTTCTGGAAGCCATTAAAGACTGACCAAGTTACACCTGGTTACTGGCTCACAGTACTAAATTCATTGTATCATTTCATACACCATAGCTTTCATTTCAGCAATGTTGTGAAGAGAATGCTGTGACATTCCATGTAGAGGGATGATAAGTTTGGGAAGGGTTGAGCAACAGGGATCTGGGGTTTCATTCAGGGGAACCGGAGACAGATGTTGTGTCCCAGACAGCCCATCTGGAACGTGAATTTGCAGACATACTCCTCCCTCCTCCTCCTCTCCTGAGGTAGATGCAGAGCCAGTGGTGGCAAGGGCTATGCCCTCACAATGGCCAAGTTATGGAGGATGCAGCAGACCACCACGAATTGGGACATCCACACTGGCGAGTACTGGAGGGCTCCTCTCGGATGGTCTGCTCGATGACATTCCTCATGGCAGTATAGCTCTGATTATAAGAGTTCTCGCCACGAGTTGTGGGGTTGGAAAGGGGAGTCATTTGCTCGGTGTAGAGCAGATATCCCTTATCTCCAAGCAACCACGCTCGGGTTTGACGTAATAGCTGGAATATTCCTGGCACTGCAAACTGGCGTAGGATGCAGGCATTATGACTGCTGCCAAGGTAGCAAATATTCACCATCATGATGCACTGGGCATGGTCGCACACCAACTGCACATTAAATGAGTGGTACCCTTTTAGGTTACAGAACATCTCACCATTGAGATGCGGCTCCCGCAAAGCCACAGGTGTGCAGTGCCCTGGGCCATGGGGAAACCTGATATCCAGGGAAAGCCACGTGCGCGCTTCTCCTGCTGCTCTCTGCTTAGAGAGAAGACAAGGAAGTGTCCTCTCCTCATGTACAGAGCCTCTGTGACCTCCCAGATGCAGCGATGAATGGCGAACTGCGTGATGTTTGCTATGTTGCCTGTTCCAGTCTGGAAGGATCCGGTAGCGAAAAAATTCAGGGTCAAGGTCACCTTGAGGACCCAGTGTCCAGCACACTTTAACAAATTTTGAAATTTCTTCCAGCAACCCAGTACTCCTACAAACTTTGCAAGAGCCAATACAAAAACAATAATCAACTTACCTGCAAGTCGGATATATCCCTTTAAGTAATGCTGGTGGGGTGTCTTGTGCAGCTGAATGTATGTTCAGCTGTCCATGTTTAAGCCTGCGCTCTCATCCTCACCAAGATGGTGAACAACGCGGGAAGTGGACGGAAGCACTGAGGACAACATTTTTTTTTACAAAAACAGCCAAAACTATTGGCACTAAGTAACCGAATTGCACGGCTGCGGTTTTCAGCAACTGTCTCAGTTTGAACCCAGCTATTCGCCACCTCGGGGCCTTATTTCACCGCAAGGTGAGATTCCAACCGCCTACCCATCATACAAAGAACCTACTTCCATCTCTGTAATTTAGCCCCTCTCCATCCCTGCCTCAGCCACCTGGGCCTAAACCCTCATTCATATCTTTGTTACCTTCAGACTCAACTATTTCAAAACTCTCCTGGCCAGCCTTCCATCCTCAACTCTCCATAAACTTCAGCTCATCCAAAACTCTGCTGCCCATAATCCATCCTACAACAAGTCCTGCTCACTTATTACCCTTGTGTTCGCTGATTTACATTGGCTCCCAGGTACCAACACTAGGTCAAGTGAGTGTCAGTGTTGTAAAAAGATAACCATGAGAGGCACGTGATGTGACAGCATTCACAATTTTTTTGCACTTTTATGAATCAGCAGGTTGTATCTCTAACTGCTAATACAAACGTTGCAGCACGTTTAAGTGTGAAACAAGAGTTATTTACTCTGATAATCATTTAGAGCAACTCCACGGGGTAGAGCTATGTAACTCTGGTACTGGAGTGGTAGAGTACTGGACTCCCAGTTGGAGGGACTAGTTGAATCATCTGGGGGATTTTCAACAGCCGGAATTCAGCCGACCGGCAGAGGATCCTAGTGGAGACCATGAAAACCCATTTTCCCACCTGAATGAATTTTCAGGCAGGTATTTAAAGAGGAGGCAGGCTGTTAAAATAGGTACTTCAGGGCTGTTGTGTATGGAGAAAGAGTCAGACTGAACATTGTGAGCTCAAAGTAAAGTGTGATCTTAGTCTTTTATTGCAGGTCTCCAGAGTGCCTTTCCAACCTGTGAAGCCTCCTTAAATACCTGTGCTCCCAAGGGATTATGGGATCCCTTGGGACTTCAGGGGATGAGCCCTCTGGTGGCTGTACAGAGTAAATAGAAGTATACATACATCACAATACTCCCCGCCAAAGTCAATAGTGTAATTATTTACAATGTGAGTTGATCTGGGGCCCTTCTTGCCCTGGTTGATCGTCTCGGTGTGAAAGCTGATGTTGAGTCATTTGTTGGGCCCTCGCTGGGTTGCTGTGCAGCTGGCCTTGCTGGGCTGCCTGGTGTGTTGGGCCCTGCAGGGCTACTGTGGATGATGGGTTCTGCTTCGTGGTCAACCGTGGTGCCAGTTGCTACTGGTGTGTATGTTGGGGGATCAAAAAAGGTAGGGTCCAAGGTGGGTTGCTCAGGATAGTCCGTGAATCTGAGTTTGATTTGGCCCAAGTGTTTCCGGTGAATGAGTCCATTTGAAAGTTTGGCCCGAAACACCCTGCTCCCCTCTTTGGCCATGACGGTGCCGGGAAGTCACTTGGGACCTTGTCCATAATTTAATACAAATACAGGATCATTGATTTCAATCTCGCGTGACACATTTGCGCTATCATGGTGTGCACTTTGTTGAAGCCGCCTGCTCTCTACCTGTTCATGTAGATCAGGGTGAACTAACGAGAGCCTTGTCTTAAGTGCTCTTTTCATGAGCAGTTCAGAAGGTGGGATCCCAGTGATTGAGTGGGGTCTCGTGTGATAGCTAAGCAGGACTCGGGATAGGCGAGTCTGCAGTGAGCCTTCAGTTACCCTCTTCAAGCCTTGCTTGATGGTCTGCACTGCACTCTCTGCCTGACTATTGGACACTAGTTTAAACGGGGCAGATGCGACATGTTTGATCCCGTTGCGGGTCATGAATTCTTTGAACTCAGCACCGGTAAAACATGGCCTGTTGTCGCTCACCAGGACATCGAGTAGGCCGTGTGTGGCAAACATGGCCCGCAGGCTTTCAGTAGTGGCAGCAGACATGCGAGCCAACATTATCTCACATTTAATCCACTTGGAGTACATGTCTACAACCACAAGGAATATTTTACCCAAGAACAGGTCTGCATAGTCAACGTCTAGCCTAGAGCACAGTTTGGAGGGCCAAGACCATAAACTTAGCGGCGCCTCCCTGGGTACATTGATTAACTGCGAGCATGTATTACATCTGTGAATGCCGGACTCTAAATCCACATCGATACCGGGCCACCACACGTGGGATCTGACTATCGCTTTCATCATTACGATGCCTGGGTGGCTACTGTGGAGGTCATTGATGAAGGTGTCTCTGCCCTTCTTGGGGACCACTACTCGATTGCCCCACAGAACGCAGTCTGCCGGTATAGACATTTTATCTTTGCACCACTGGAACGACTTTATCTCTTCCTACATTTCCACTGGGACACTAGACCAGCTCTCGTGAAGCACACAGCTTTTGACTAGAGATAATAAGGGGTCCTGGCTTGTCCAGGTTTTGATCTCCCGGGCAGTGACGGATGATTGCTCACTCTCAAATGCTTCCATAACCATGGCTAGATCTGCGGGCTGCGCTATTTCCACCCCCGTGATGGGCAATGGCAGCCTACTGAGAGCATCGGTACAGTTTTCTGTGCCTGGCCTGTGGCAGATGCCATAGTTGTATGCGGACAACGTGAGCGCCCATCTATGGATGCGGGCCGATGCATTGGTATTTATCCTTTACTCTCGGAGAACAGGGATATAAGTGACTTATGGCCAGTTTCCAATTCGAAATTTAGCCCAAACAAGTATTGATGCATTTTCTTTAACCCATAGACACATGCTAACACTTCTTTCTCAATCATGGTGTAGGCTCTCTCAGCCTTAGACAGACTCATGGATGCATAAGCAACTGGTTGCAGTTTCCCAAAATCATTAGCTTGTTGAAATACACACCCGATGCTATATGACGACGCATCACATGCTAGTACCAACTGCTTACATGGATCATACAACACAAGCAATTTGTTTGAGCATAACAATTTTCTCATTTTTACAAAGGCATTTTCTTGGCTTTTGCCCCAAACCCATTCGCTCCTTTTCGTAGTAATACATGCAGTGGTTCTAACAGTATGCTGAGACCCGGTAAGAAGTTACCAAAGTAGTTCAGGAGAAACGACCGCAGCTCCGTCACGTTCTGTGGCCTCGGTGCATTCTCGATTGCCTCCATCTTCGCGTTGGTGGGCCTGATGCCGTCCACCGCAATCCTCCTTCCCAGGAACTCCATTTCAGGCACCAGGAAAACGCACTTCGAGCGTTTTAACCTGAACCCCACGTGGTTGAGTCGCCTAAGAACCTCCTCCAGGTTCTGCAGATGCTCGGCTGTGTTCCGACCTATGACCAAGATGTCATCCTGGAAGACCATGGTGTGGGGGACTGACTTCAGTAAGCTTTCCATGTTTCTCTGGAATATCGGCGCGGCCGATCGGATTCCAAACG
This sequence comes from Pristiophorus japonicus, assembly GCF_044704955.1. Lineage (NCBI taxonomy): Eukaryota > Metazoa > Chordata > Chondrichthyes > Pristiophoridae > Pristiophorus > Pristiophorus japonicus. Next base: position 22,745 of record NW_027251468.1, read on the forward strand.
GGAATCTGTTATAAACAAAAAGACCTTTCTGCGTGATGATGCAGGTGAGGGCCTTCGATGATTCCTCCAGTTCCTGCGTCATGTAGGCTGAAGTCAGATCTAGCTTTGTGAACATCTTTCCTCCCGCCAGCGTTGCAAAGAGGTCGTCGGCCTTTGGTAGTGGGTATTGGTCCTGCAGGGAGAAACGATTGATAGTTACTTTGTAATCGCCACAGATTCTGATGGTGCCGTCTCCCTTAAGGATTGGGATGATAGGACTGGCCCACTTGTTGAACTCGATCGGGGAAATTATGCCCCCTCTTTGCAACCGGTCAAGCTCGATCTCCACCCTTTCTCTCATCATGTACGGTACTGCTCTCGCCTTGTGATGGATGGGTCACGCCCCAGAATTAGGTGGATCTGCACTTTTGCTCCTTGGAATTTCTCGATGCCTGGTTCGAATAGCGAAGGAAATTTTTTAAGACCTGGGCACACGAAGTGTTGTCAGCGGGCGATAGCGCTCGGAGGTCATCCCAGTTCCAGCCTATCTTTCCCAGCCAGCTCCTGCCGAGCAGTGTAAGACCATCGCCCGGTACCATCCAGAGTGGTAGCTTGTGCACCATTCTATCGTAGGAGACCTTTACAGTAGCACTGCCGAATTCAGGAATCAGTTCTTTCGTGTAAGTTCTTAGTTTCGTGCGAACTGGAGTTAAGACTGGCCTTGAGGCCTTGTTGCACCACAACCTTTCGAAAATCTTTTTGCCCATGATGGACTGGCTCGCGCCTGTGTCCAACTCCATTGACACCGGGAGTCCATTTAGTTCAACATTCAGCATTATCGGGGGACAATTCGTGGTGAATATGTGCACCCTTTGTACCTCTGCCTCCTCGATCTGAGGTTCTGGATCGTCGTGATCCTCCGTGGATCTGTCCTCCTTTGCAACATGGTGGTTTGCAGGTTTAACAGGCTTTGCAGCTCGCCTGCACACACGTTGGAGGTGTCCCATTGTTCCACAGCCCTTGCAAACGCACTTTTTGAATTGGCATAAATGGAAACGATGATCACTCATGCAGCGCCAACAAGGTGTTAATGGCCTTGCATTCATCACCCTTGATGGTGGAATTTGAGACATCTGTAGACGTGTGGCTGCAGGTATGTGTGACCTGCCCTGTACGTTACGATTTGAAAACAACATCACTTTGTTCACAGTACTTGTAGCAGCACTTGTGTACTACAGTCAAAAGTTTGCGAAGTGTGGTTTCGTGGCCAATGCCAAGTACGAAAAAGTCTCTGAGCATGTGCTCCAAATGTCCTTCAAATTCACAATATCCTGCAAGGCATCTTAGCTCGGCGACATAACTCACCACTTCCTGGCCTTCAGACCTTTTGTAGGTGAAGAATCGATACCTCGCCAACAGAACGCTTTCCTTCGGGTTCAAATGCTCTCGGACCAGTGTGCACAAATCTTCGTACAATTTCTCCATGGGTTTTGCTGGAGTGAGCAGATTCTTCATGAGGCCAAACGTTGATGCCCCACAGACGGTGAGGAGGATCGTCCTTCGTTTGGCAGCGTTCTCTTCCCCATCTAGCTCATTGGCTACAAAGTATTGGTCGAGTCGCTCCACAAAAGTTTCCCAATCATCTCCCTCCGAGAATGTCTCCAGGATGCTCACTGTTCTCTGCATCTTTGAGTTCGCTATCTGCATCTCGTTGCCTGTTGTTGTGTATGGAGAAAGAATCAGACTGAACACTGTGAGCTCAAAGTAAAGTGTGACCTTAGTCTTTTATTGCAGGTCTCCTGACTGTCTCTCCAACTTGTGAAGCCTCCTTAAATACCTGTGCTCCAAAGGGACTCCAGGGGATGAGCCCTCTGGTGGCTGTACAGAGTATATACGAGTATACATATATAACAAGGACCTTACACTGGTTGTAGGTCACCAAATGCAATTTTCGTTGAGAAATGGGTAGAGCCTAATGGGACCACTGAAGATTGTTCCAAAAATGCTTTTTTTTAAAAAGCTGCTCCTCCTGGACCCACCTCCCCCCGCCCCCACCACACACATTTCCCACACACCGCCACAACTGCCAGCAAACCATACCAGGTCCATGCCAAAGCTGGCTGACTTTCCAGCACACCTCACCGGTGAGCTGCAGCGGAGGGCTCATTTGGCATCCAAAGCTCTCCAGTGAAATTTAAATGGTTCAGGCCTCCTGACTGTGGTCACAGGAGGTCACGGCCAATATATTCAACTGAACCTGCAGATTTAACCTTTGTTTAACATCTCACCAAAAAAAGCAGCACCTCTAACGATGCAACACTCCTTCAGTGTTAGCGTAGGTTATGTGCTAAAGTCCTAGGCCGTGATTTTGCTGAACTCAACAGTTTCATGGCAGGCAATGTTGGTGAGGGGTCCCAATCCCACTGCTGGCTTCACCACAGCCTCTGAAATGACTTTCCCTTGATTGGGTTTGTTAAACCAGCCCAGCGCATTTCCCGGCCAATTAGAGGAAGCGGGTCTCGTGACAGCATTTGATGACACAGCATCAGCTGATTTCCTTAAAGGGACCAAGGACAAATTTATTTTGACATTTGTGTGTCAGTGTTCTACAGCATTGAGGTTCTCTATACATTGACAAGAATGGCACAGAGGTGAAGGGCTGCTCCCAGGTTATCCCATGACTCCATCCATATGCTTATGGAGGGAGTCACAGCTAGCAGGGATGTCCTCTTCACTTCCGCTGGGCAGAAGAGACCTCCCCAGGACACCAACAAAGCCTGGTTGCACATTGCAGAGGAGGGTGCAAGCAGGGACGTGGTCAGAAGGACCTGGGTGCAGTGCCACAAGTGTTTCAAAGATCTCAGTAGTTCACGAAAGCCACACAATCTCATCCTGTTGTTCCTCTCATCACATCCCATCACTCTGCCATCCCTACCCTACTCCTGCACATCATTACTCACACCAACACCTTGCAGGTCCACCCATCCCTCTCTTTCTATCGACATTATCATATCCCCATCTCACTAGCCACCCCTCACTCTAACCTTCATCCTCGTCCAATGATACCAACTAACAAGACACAAGGGTAAGCACTTGGGTGTTTTATGCAATGTCCAAGTAAAGTTTATGTTAATGTGGTGTCAAACATTGAAACCTTTATTTTCAACACTTTGCATTCTTGGACAGATTTGTATGCACCTTTGGATGTGGCTTAGGTAAGTTGCAATTAATGGTAAGACATAATGGTACTCCTGCAATGGTGACGAGTGTAAAAGGAATGGCTTTGGCCAATCTGGAATATCATGTGGCAGACAGGGTGTACAGCGCCAAATGAAGTAAATCTGGCCATGGTGAGGCCATCCTGAGCAGCAATGTGGTCGGGTGTTGATGCCCTGTGTCCTGTGCAACATCAGTTGAGTGCGGAGATGGTTTGTGTTGTTGTTGGTGTGCCTGTTGATACTAAAATTGTGGTGGGATTCTGAGGACCAAGGTGAGAGAGTATAAAGGGCACCCATGCTGATGGAATAGATGCCAGGTGAAGTAGAGATGACAGAAGCGATCTTTCAATGGTGAGAGAGGTAATGAGGTCAGACTAGATGGAGACTTGTGTAAAGACTTGCAGCATGGTGAATCTGTTGTGGAAATGCAGTGAGAAAGAGCTTCTGGCTGACGGAAGATATCTCTGTAAGGTGGGAGCTTTTACTTGACATTTGAAGTTGTCAACTCATCAGCTGATCAATGGCCACTTACCTCCCACCTCAGCTTCACAGACCTGGTCTAGCAACAGTGTGAAACCCATGGGCAAATTGTCAAATTCAAAAGGTCAGTTTAAAACCATTGTTAAGTGGCTATAAATAAGCCACTAATCATTTAAATTGGCTGCCCTGCTCAGTGCTCGCAAACCCGACATTTGGTAAAGGCGTATGGTGGCAGGTTCGCAGTGGGGTCCTGACCTGCTGGGGGGAAAAACATATTCCCACCCGACTCATCCCCGCTGACCCCCTGGAAATCTCAGCCCTCCAGAATGGGGTTTAACTGCATAACTTTTGAGTCAGCGACAAGAGTGCTAACAGTCAGCCAAGCTGCCATAAAAACATTTAAGCATATGAAAAAACCGTGGGGTTCCAACCCTCTCAGATTGCCTGTAGTCAAGGAATGCAAGCTTAATCTCCCAGGCACTGCTACGAGCAAACCAGGAGAAACTATGGAAGTAGAGCTGAGGGGCAGTGCCAGCATGCCAATAAGAGGTAGGCGGAGCTTTGATGGGGAGGTGCAGGGGCCAATTGGCATGGGGTGTGACCAGGTTTCTGCTAGCAGATTAGGCTGTGCTGGAGCCTTCATCAGCACTTTAAGCAGTAAAATTCCCAAATAATAGCTGTTTGTATTTTGGCTGCAGCAATAACTATCTTACAGTAAGATCTAACATTATGTGAGTGATCCTTTGTGAAGATTTTCCAGTTTGGAATATATTGCCAATTGCACTGATGGAAATGGCTCTTGTGGAAAAATGCCAACTGAAGTAAAGTAGAAGAAAAGGTCAGTCGGTAATGTTAGCAGAAGATATAGGATTCCTATATTCTTTTAAGACCTTTCCACGACATCTGCATTTAACCTTTAAACTTTCATTCATCACAAAACATATTTAATATTAAATGTATGTCTGCATGCTGACAGCATCTTAAAGATTAAAAAGGCCCTTTCAAAATACAATATACAGGCACTGACAGACAACAGATTTAATTCTAAACCTTTAAGGTTATTCATCTTATCAAATAAGTGAATGTTAAAAGCAGCAATGTGCCATGTGCTATTCATTCATTTAAAATATGAGGCCTACTTTAGACTTTCAAGAGCTAATAACTACAGTAAGATAATGACTTATCTAAATGTTAATTATCAATGAATGTTTGGATTGGTGGTTCAGGTACAATATTTGTGTAGCAAATAGAGAAGTGAGATCACCACAGTGTGCCTTATTTTCTTATTAATTTTTTTAATCAACTTTCTACGTTCCCTCTTTTCTTGAAGAGGTCACTGGCATGGTGGATAGGGGAGTGTCTATGGAGATTGTCTATATGGTCTTCCAGAAGGCATTTGATAAGGTTCTACACAAGAGATATCAGCAAAAATGGAAGCACATGGAATTGGAGGTAACCTTGTGACATGGTTTGATAATTGGTTGAGAGATAGGAGAGAGAGAGAAAACCGATAAATCCCCTGGACCTGATGGCCTACATCTGAGAGTTTTGAAAGAGGTGGCTATAAAAATAGTGGCTGCATTGGTTGTCATCTTCCAAAATTTCATAGATTCTGCAATGGTTCCTGTGGATTGAAAGGTAACTAATGTAACCCCACTGTTTAAGAAAGGTCGGAGAGAAAAAACGGGGAACTACAGACCAGTTAGCCTGACATCAGTAGTAGGGAAAATGCTAGAAGAACATGGTAACAGGGCACTTAGAAAAGAGTAATAAGATTGGGAGAGTCAACATGGATATATGAAAGGGAAATCTTGTTTGACAACATGTTACAGGTATTTGAGGTTGTAACTAGCAGAATAGATAAGATGCAATCAGTGGATGTGGTGTATTTGGATTTTCAGAACGCATTCAGTAAGGTGCCACACAAGAGGTGATTCAACAAAATTAGGGCCCATGGGATTGCGAGTAATATACTAGCATGGATTGAGGATTGGTTAACGGACAGAAAACAGAGAGTAGGAATAACAGGTCATTTTCGAGTTGGCAGGCTGTCAATAGTGGGGTACTGCAAAGATTGGTGCTTGGGCCTCAATATATTCACAATATATATCAATGATTTGGATGAGGGAACCAAATGTAAAATATCCAAGTTTGTTGATGATACAAAGCTAGGTGGCAATGTAAGTTGTGAGGGGAATATAGACAGGCTAAGTGAGTGGGTAAGAACATAAATGGAATATAATGTGCATAAATGTGAAGTTATCCACTTTGGTAGGAAAAATAGAAAAATAGAAAAGCATGGTGAGAGATTGGTAAAGGTTGGTGTTCAGAGGGACCTGGGTGTCCTTGTACATGAATCATTGAAAGTTAACATGCAAGTACAACTAGCAATTAAGAAAGCAAATGGTATGTTTGCCTTTATTACCAGACGATTTGAGTATAAGAGTAAAGACATCTTACTGCAATTATATAGTGCCCTGGTGAGACCACACCTGGAGTATTGTGGATAGTTTTGGTCTCCTTACCTTAGGAAGGATATTCATACCATAGAGGGAGTGCAATGAAGGTTCACCAGACTGATTCCTGGGATGGGGAGATTGTCCTTTGAGGAGAGATTGAGTAGACTAGACCTATATTCTCTAGAGTTTAGAAGAATGAGCGGTGATCTCATTGAAATATACAAAATTCTTACAGGGCTTGACAGGGTAGATGATGGAGGATGTTTCCCTTGGCTGGAGAGACTAGATCCAAGGCTCACAGTCTCAGAGTAAGAAATCGGCCATTTAGGACTAGATGAGGAGAAAGTTCTGCACTCAGAGGATTGTGAATTTTTGGAATTCTTTACCCAGAGGGCTGCAGAAGGTCAGTTGTTGAGTATATTCAAGACAGAGATCGGTATATTTTTGGATATTAAGAGAATCAAGGGAAATTGGGATAGTGCAGGCAAGTGGAGTTCAGCCATAATCTCATTGAATGACGGAGTAGGCTCCAGAGGCCAAATGGCCTACTCCTGCTCCTATTTCTTATGTTCTTATGTTCCAAGTAGGGATAAAGAATTAATTCTCTGATTGCCGGATGTGACAAGTGGTGTTCCCCAGGGGTCTGTACTGCTTTACACCATATATATTGTTGACTCTGATGAAGGAATAGGGAATTTTACATCCAAGTTTGGAGATGACACTAAGTTAGGAGGCAAGGTTAAGTTGTGTAGATAGGAGCAGAAAGTTACAAATGTCGCAATTTCACCTATCGAGGCAAGTCTGGGTTGGCTGGTGTCTGGGGCAAGGTTCCTGCCCACTGCCTGCTCCATCCCGCTCTCTACAAGTGATGTTCCCTTGATAGGGCCCAGTGAGGTCTGATGACATCAGTAAAGGGACCATGTCCACATTAATTCTGACAGTTGTGCTGTCAGTGTTCTACAGCATTGAGATGCTGCAAACACTGACAAGCATTGCACAAAGGTGCACGGCGGCACCCAAGCTCTCCTGTGACTCCCTCCAGAAGACCAACGTAGTCTGGTTGCACACTGCACAGGAGTGCACAAGCAGGGATGTCATCAGGAGGTCTTGGCTGCAGTGGCGCAAACTTTTCAATTATCTCAGTAGATCACGAAACATTATTGCACACTCAACCTCATCCTTCTGTGCCACTCATCACATCCCCATCACTCTGCCTTCCCTACCCTACTCCTGCACATCCTTACTCACACTAACTTGCCTTGTACCTCCACCCATCCCTCTCTCTATATCTATATTATCACTTCTCCATTTCATTAGCCATCTCACCCTCATCGTAGTCCAATGATACCAACTAACAAGACACAAGGATAGGCACTTGGGTGTTTTATCCAATGTTCATGTACATTTTCTGTTAATGTGTTGTCAAGCATTGAAACCTTTATTTTCAACATTTTGCATTCTTAGGCAGATTTGTGTGCACCTTTGAAAGTGGCTTAGTGAGACATAACTGTTCTCCCTGCAATGGTGATGAGTATGATAGGAATGGCTTGGGCATTGCAGGGATGCTTTATGGTGTTGATGTGGGATGGTGCCAACCTGGTGCATCATGTGACAGCCAGGGTGTACAGCATCAAGTGAAGTAAAGCTGGCCATGGTGAGGTCTTCCCTGGCCTCTTACATCAATGTGGTCGGGTGCTGATGCCCTGTGTCCTGTGCAGCATCAGTTGATTGCGGAGAAGGTTGGTGGTGTTGTTGGTTCTGATGGTGTGCCTAGTGATGCTGGGGTATCTGGTGATGTTAGTGTTGGGGCTGATCGTGGTTGGAATCTGAGGATGAAGGTGAGATTTTTTCAAGGGCACAAATGCTGATGGAATAGATGGCAGGTGAGGTTGAGATGACAGAAGCAGTCTGTCAATTGTGAGATAGGTTGTTCCAAGGAGGTGACAGTGGATAGAGAGTTTACTCCAAATACTTCTAAACTGCATAAAGCTCAAATGTGGCTTCCAAATCCTGAAGGCTCCAGCTTCTGATCTTGTAAAGTGTGCAGCTGTGAAATGGTAGCTTTTATACCACATTTGCAGCTGTCAACTATTCAGAGACTGGATACTGATGGAACACCCGACCTACTTACCTGACATGATCCACGAGTGCCGTGAACCTTGTGAAAAAGCTGGAAAAATGATAAGTACAGGGAAAAATGGTGTTTAATTGGTTTTTAACAACCTCTTAATGGTTGTCTCCCCGTCGCTTGGTATTTGGTCTTTTAAGCGCTGACAGACCCGACACATGGGAGACTAGCGTGGAGGCGGGTTGACAGTGGGCTCCCAATCCACTGTCAATCATTTCTATTTTGACAGCTGACCAACTTCCGATCCCGTCCTCTCAGCACCAGTAAAATTCTGGCCAAAGGGACATAGACAGACCAAGTGAATGGGAAAACCAATGGCAGATAGAGTTCAGCGTGGTGAAGTGTGAGGTTATCACATTAGATCCAAGAAAGACAAATTGGAATATTTTCTTAATGGTGAAAGATTAGGAATTGAGGAGCAAAGGGATTTAGATGTCCTCATACACAAATCACTGAAAGCTAGTGTACAGGTACAAAAAAGGAGTCAGAAAGGCAAAGGGAAAGTTGACCCTTATCTTAAATGGGTTTGAACACAAAAATGAGGAAGTAATGCTTCAGTTGTACAGAGCCTTGGTCAGAATCCATCTAGAGTACTATGATCAGTTTTAGGCACCAAACCTCAAGAAAGATATTGGGCTTGGAGGGTGTACAGTGCAGATTTACCAGAATTATATCAGGACATAAAGGGTCAAATTATGAAGACAGGTTGCATAAACTTGGCTTGTGTTATGTATGTAATAACTCGATAGACTGAATACTGTAAACTAACACAGGTACAAACCTGGCTCTGTTTTATTAGGGCCCAAAGTGATTATATTACACGATGGCTTGCCTGTTATACCTGGGTCGCACACATGTGCGTACAGTCCAATGACCTCCGACAGTGGTGCCACCTGGTGGTAAGTAACACCAAGCATACATACATGACCATATCCCCCTTTAAGATATTAGTAACAATCTTTTTACAAATTGAGACGGTCCGGGCTTTCTGCTCCTCAGTTGATCATCTCAGTTCAACTCCAGCCTTGGGCGAGTGTTCTGAGTCTGTTATGACTGGGGCTGGGTAGCCGATCTGATGGGAGTGGCAATGACCATGTCAGGAACTGAAAGCCCAGATTCATTGATGACAGCGGAGTCCTCTGATGACTGAGGGTAGGTTGGTTGGTCACTGATTGTGTCTTCCTCAGACTGTTCCGGTTCATCCGTGTGCCACAGCTTTATCTGATCAACATGTTTCCTGTATGTTTGCCCGTTCTTGAGCTTAACGATAAATACTATGTTACCGTCCTTGGCCGTAACAGTACCGACGATCTATTTGGGATCTTGACCATAATTTAGTACATACACAGGATGGTTAACAGAAATATCGTGTGACACAGCAGCGCGATCATGATACCACTGCTGACTTTGACGTCTGTATTCAACATGATCGTTCAAGTCAGGGTGGACAAGAGAGAACTTGGTCTTGAGACCTCTCTTCATCAATAGTTCAGCAGGGTGGGCCCCAGTAAGCAAGTGGGGTGTTGTCCTGTAACTAAGCAATATGCATGACAAGTGAGTCTGCAGTACACCTTGAGTTACATGTTTCATACTCTGCTTGATGGTTTGGACAGCACACGCTGCTTGACCATTAGATGCGGGTTTGAATGGTGATTACCTCATATGTTTGATACCATTGAATTTCATGAACTCTTGAAATCCAGACTAGTGAAGCAAGGTCCGTTGTCGCTTACAATGATGTTGGGCAGACCATGAGTGGCAAATATGACACGAAGGCTCTCAATGGTAACTGTGGATGTACTGGATGACATGGCAGGCCAGTGAGCAGAAGGAGCAGCGTGGCGGCCTAGCCCAGCAGTCTGAGCGGCCCCCGGCCGGCGAGCACCATTGGAGCAGGCCTGGAGTGGAAGGAGCAGCGTGGCGGCCTAGCCTAGGAGTCTGAGTGGCCCCCGGCCTGCGAGCATCATCGGAGAAGATCGGGCAATGGAAGAAGCAGTGTGGCAGCATACCACTCCAGGGAGCAGCAAGTGCTGGAGCAGGAGAGCAACGGCAGTGAAGAGTGACGTCACCAACATCCAGGTCAGCGATTGGAGCGTGGGCAGGTACAGCAGGAGCGGCGAGGTCAGGGCGAAGGAGCGGCAAGAGATTGTAGAGGGACGTGATCGGGGCCCAGGAGAGGCATGAGTTCGGGGCCCAGAAGAGTCGAGGCCCAGGGGCAGCACGGGCCAGCCCACATTGTGATATGTGTGTGCACTAGGTCCATGCAGCAGAGCTGGTCTCCAGTCGTCTTAGTTAATCCTTGCTACTGGACCAAGACCTAGCTCTGTCAAGCCCATGTGGTGGCTGGTGTGCAATGGTCACCACACATTAAAAAAATCCAAGCACAGGCATCTTCCACCCTTCAAGATTTAGTTCGGACCTGGAATTTTAGGTCCATCCTTGAAACACCTGTGAACTATTTGACGTGGACCAAAGTCATCCTCAATTCGAGAGACTGCCTATGATGATGATGATGATGCTGATGATGACATGATTATACAGTCTATCCACTTGGAATATGCATCCACCGCAATTAAAAGCATCTTTCCTAGGAAGGGACCTGCAAACTCGATGTGGATCCTGGACCATGGTTTAGATGGCCACAACCACAGGCTCAGTGGCGATTCCGCTGGTGCTTTACTTAGCTGCGTGAAATGTTACACTGATGCACACATGATTCCAGATCAGAGTCAATTCCAGGCCACCATACATGTGACCTGGCAATGGCTTTCATCATGACAATACCGAGATGAGCGTTATGTAGATCATGTACAAATTTCTCTCTGCCTTTCTTAGGCATAACAACATGATTACCCCACAGTAAACAATCTGACTGAATGGATAGTTTGTCTTTGCAAGGTTTGGTCTCATCACCCATTTGTTTGAGTATGGCAGACCAATCACCACTGAGGACACAACGTTTCACAACCGATAATATTGGGTCCTGGCTGGTCCAGGTCTTAAGTTGTTGAGTCGTGACAGGGGTTCCTTCACTTTCAAAAGCATCCATAACTAACACTAGGTCAGCAGGTTGTGGCGTCTCCACCTCCAGTGTGGGCAACGGCAGACAGCTCAGTCTATCGGCACAATTCTCGGTGCCAGCTCTATGGCGAATGACATGATTACAGGCAGATAATGTCAGCGCCCACCTCTGGATGCGGGTCGATGCATTGGCATTGATACCTCTGTTTTCCAAAAACAATGAAATGAGTGGCTTGTGATCTGTTTCCAATTCAAAATGAAGATCAAACAGGTACAAACGCATCTTTTTAACCCCATACACACAGGCTAATGCTTCTTTTTCGATCATGCTGTAGGCTCTTTCCGTCTTTGACAAACGTCTAGCAGCATAGAAACATAGAAACATAGAAAATAAGTGCAGGAGTAGGTCATGCGGCCCTTCGAGCCTGCACCACCATTCAATATGATCATGGCTGATCAAGCAACTTCAGTACCCCATTCCTGCTTTCTCTCCATACACCTTGATCCCTTTAGCCGTAAGGGCCACATCTAACTCCCTTCTGAATATATCTAACGAACTGGCCTCAACAACTTTCTGTGGTAGAGAATTCCACAGGTTCACAATTCTCTGACTGAAGAAGTTTCTCTTCATCTCGGGCCTAAATGGCTTACCCCTTATCCTTAGACCGTGACCCCTGGTTCTGGACTTCCCCAACATCGGGAACATTCTTCCTGCATCTAACTTGTCCAATCCCATCAGAATTTTATATGTTTCTATGAGATCCCCTCTCATTCTTCTAAATCCCAGTGAATATAAGCCTAGTCGATCCAATCTTTCTTCATATGTCAGACCTGCCATGCCGGGAATCAGTCTGGTGAACCTTCGCTGCACTCCCTCAATAGCAAGAACGTCCTTCCTCAGATTAGGAGACTAAAACTTTACACAATATTCAAGGTGTGGCCTCACCAAGGCCCTGTACAACTGCAGTAAGATCTCCCTGCTCCTCTACTCAACTCCTCTCGCTATGAAGGCCAACATGCCATTTGCATTCATCACCACCTGCTGTACCTGCATGCCAACTTTCAATGACTGATGTACCATGACACCCAGGTCTCATTGCACCTCCCCTTTTCCTAATCTGTCACCATTCAGATAATATTCTGCCTTCCTGTTTTTGCCACCAAAGTGGATAACCTCACATTTATCTACATTATACTGCATTTGCCATGTATTTGCCCACTCACCTAACCTGTCCAAGTCACCCTGCAGCCTCTTAGCATCCACCTCACAGCTCACACTGCTATCCAACTTAGTGTCATCTGCAAACTTGAAGATATTGCATTCAATTCCTTTGTCTAAATCATTAATGTATATTGTAAATAGCTGGGGTCCCAGCACTGAACCATGCGGCACTCCACTGGTCACTGCCTGCCATTCTGAAAATGACCCGTTTATTCCGACTCTTTGCTTCCTGTCTGCCAACCAGTTCTCTAGCCACGCCAATACATTACCCCCAATACCACGTGCTTTAATTTTGCACACTAATCTCTTGTGTGGGACCTTGTCAAAACCCTTTTGAAAGTCCAAATATACCACATCCACTGGTTCTCCCTTGTCCACTCTACTAGTTACATCCTCAAAAAATTCTCAAAGATTTACCAAGCATGATTTCCCTTTCATAAATCCATGCTGACTTGGACTGATCCTGTCACTGCTTTCGAAATGTGCTGCTATTACTTCTTTAATAATTGATTCCAACATTTTCCCCACTACCGATGCCAAGCTAACAGACCTATAATTCCCTGTTTTCTCTCTCCCTCCTTTTTTTAAAAGTGGGGTTACATTAGCTACCCTCCAATCCAAAGGAACTTATCCAGAGATGATAAAATGTTGGAAAATGACCACCAATGCATCCACTATTTCCGGAGCCACTTCCTTAAGTACTCTGGGATGCAGACTATCAGGCACTAGGGATGTATCGGCCTTCAATCCCATCAATTTCTCTAACACAATTTGCTGACAAATAAGGATTTCCTTCAGTTCCTCCTTCTCGTTAGACCCTCGGTCCCCTAGTATTTCCAGAAAGTTATTTGTGTCTTCCTTAGTGAAGACAGAGCCAAAGTATTTGTTCAATTGGTCTGCCATTTCTTTGTTCTCCATTATAAATTCACCTGATTCTGACTGCAAGGGAACTACATTTGTCTTCACTAATCTTTTTCTCTTCACATATCAATAGAAATTTTTGCAGTCAGTTTTTCTGTCCCCTGCAAGCTTTCTCTCATACTCTATTTTCTCCCTCCTAATTAAACCCTTTGTCCTCCTCTGCTGAATTCCAAATTTCTCCTAGTCCTCAGGTTTGCTGCTTTTTCGGGCCAATTTATATGCCTCTTCCTTGGATTTAACACTATCCCTAATTTCCCTTGTTAGTCACAGTTGAGCCACCTTCCCCATTTTTTTTTACACCGGACAGGGATGTACAATTGTTGAAGTTCATCCATGTGATCTTTAAATGTCTGCCATTGCCTATCCACCGTCAACCCTTTAAGTATCATTCGCCAGTCTATCCTAGCCAAATCATGTCTCATACCTTCAAAGTTACCTTTCTTTAAGTTCAGGACCCTAGTCTCTGAATTAACTATGTCACTCTCCATCTTAATGAAGAATTCTACCATATTTTGGTTACTCTTTCCCAAGAGGCCTCGCACAACAAGATTGATAATTAATCCTCTCTCATTACACACATCGAGTCTAGGATGACCAGCTCTCAAGTTGGTTCCTCAACATATTGGTCTAGAAAACCATCCCTTATACACTCCAGGAAATCTTCCTCCACCATATTCAGGAAGGGAAGCAAACGCAACAGGTTGTAGTTTACACGACTCATTAGCTTTTTGGAGCACGCAACCAACTCCATATGACGAAGCATCACAGACCAATACAAGACGCTTACATGGATCGTAATGTACCAGCCGCTTGTTAGAACAAAGCAGATTAATAGCTTTCTCAAAAGCTCTATCTTGAGACGCACACCAAACCCAGTTGTCGCCTTTTCTTAGCAGCATGTGCAGTGGCTCTAATGAAGTGCTTAATCTAGGTAGGGAATTACCGAAGTAGTTGAGTAGACCAAGGAATGAACACAGCTCTGTCACATTCTGAGGCTTGGATGCATTTTGGATGGCCTTGGTTTTCAAGTCCATAGGCCTGAAAAAGATTGGGAATGCGATAGTGATAGGGATTCGATGGTGAGGGGAATAGATAGGCGTTTCTGCTGCCGCAACCGAGACTCCAGGATGGTATGTTGCCTCCCTGGTGCAAGGGTCAAGGATGTCTCGGAGCGGGTGCAGGACATTCTGAAATGGGAGGGAGAACAGCCAGTTGTCGTGGTGCACATTGGTACCAACGACATAGGTAAAAAAAGGGATGAGGTCCTACGAAAAGAATTTAAGGAGCTCGGAGCTAAATTAAAAAGTAGGACCTCAAAAGTAGTAATCTCGGGATTGCTACCAGTGCCACGTGCTAGTCAGAGTAGGAATCGCAGGATAGCGCAGATGAATACGTGGCTTGAGCAGTGGTGCAGCAGGGAGGGATTCAAATTCCTGGGGCATTGGAACCGGTTCTGGGGGAGGTGGGACCAGTACAAACCGGACGGTCTGCACCTGAGCAGGACCGGAATCAATGTCCTAGGGGGAGTGTTTGCTAGTGCTGTTGGGGAGGAGTTAAACTAATATTGCAGGGGGATGGGAACCTATGCAGGGAGACAGAGGGAGACAAAAATGAGGCAAAAGCAAAAGACAGAAAGGAGATGAGGAAAAGTGGAGGGCAGAGAAACCCAAGGCAAAGAACAAAAAGGGCCACTGTACAGCAAAATTCTAAAAGGACAAAGGGTGTTAAAAAAGCAAGCCTGAAGGCTTTGTGTCTTAATGCAAGTAGTATCCGCAATAAGGTGGATGAATTAACTGTGCAAATAGATGTTAACAAATATGATGTGATTGGGATTACGGAGACGTGGCTCCAGGATGATCAGGGCTGGGAACTCAACATCCAGGGGTATTCAACATTCAGGAAGGATAGAATAAAAGGAAAAGGAGGTGGGGTAGTATTGCTGGTTAAAGAGGAGATTAATGCAATAGTTAGGAAAGACATTAGCTTGGATGATGTGGAATCTATATGGGTAGAGCTGCAGAACACTAAAGGGCAAAAAACGTTAGTGGGAGTTGTGTACAGACCTCCAAACAGTAGTAGTGATGTTGGGGAGGGCATCAAACAGGAAATTAGGAATGCATGCAATAAAGGTGCAGCAGTTATAATGGGTGACTTTAATATGCACATAGATTGGGCTAGCCAAACTGGAAGCAATACGGTGGAGGAGGATTTCCTGGAGTGCATAAGGGATGATTTTCTAGACCAATATGTCGAGGAACCAACTAGGGGGACGGCCATCTTAGACTGAGTGTTGTGTAATGAGAGAGGATTAATTAACAATCTCATTGTGCGAGGCCCCTTGGGGAAGAGTGACCATAATATGGTGGAATTCTGCATTAGGATGGAGAATGAAACAGTTAATTCAGAGACCACGGTCCAGAACTTAAAGAAGGGTAACTTTGAAGGTATGAGGCGTGAATTGGCTAAGATAGATTGGCGAATGATACTTAAGGGGTTGACTGTGGATGGGCAATGGCAGACATTTAGAGACCGCATGGATGAATTATTGTACATTCCTGTCTGGCATAAAAATAAAAAAGGGAAGGTGGCTCAACCGTGGCTATCTAGGGAAATCAGGGATAGTATTAAAGCCAAGGAAGTGGCATACAAATTGGCCAGAAATAGCAGCGAACCTGGGGACTGGGAGAAATTTAGAACTCAGCAGAGGAGGACAAAGGGTTTGATTAGGGCAGGGAAAATGGAGTACGAGAAGAAGCTTGCAGGGAACATTAAGGCAGATTGCAAAAGTTTCTATAGGTATGTAAAGAGAAAAAGGTTAGTAAAGACAAACGTAGGTCCCCTGCAGTCAGAATCAGGGGAAGTCATAACGGGGAACAAAGAAATGGCAGACCAATTGAACAAGTACTTTGGTTCAGTATTCACTAAGGAGGACACAAACAACCTTCTGGATATAAAAGGGGTCAGAGGGTCTAGTAAGGAGGAGGAACTGAAGGAAATCTTTATTAGTCGGGAAATTGTGTTGGGGAAATTGATGGGATTGAAGGCCGATAAATCCCCAGGGCCTGATGGTCTGCATCCCAGAGTACTTAAGGAGGTGGCCTTGGAAATAGCGGATGCATTGACAGTCATTTTCCAACATTCCATTGACTCTGGATCAGTTCCTATCGAGTGGAGGGTAGCCAATGTAACCCCACTTTTTAAAAAAGGAGAGAGAGAGAAAGCAGGGAATTATAGACCGGTCAGCCTGACCTCAGTAGTGGGTAAAATGATGGAATCAATTATTAAGGATGTCATAGCAGCGCATTTGGAAAATGGTGACATGATAGGTCCAAGTCAGCATGGATTTGTGAAAGGGAGATCATGCTTGACAAATCTTCTGGAATTTTTTGAGGATGTTTCCAGTAGAGTGGACAGGGGAGAACCAGTTGATGTGGTATATTTGGACTTTCAGAAGGCTTTCGACAAGGTCCCACACAGGAGATTAATGTGCAAAGTTAAGGCACATGGGATTGGGGGTAGTGTGCTGACGTGGATTGAGAGCTGGTTGTCAGACAGGAAGCAAAGAGTGGGAGTAAATGGGTACTTTTCAGAATGGCAGGCAGTGACTAGTGGGGTACTGCAAGGTTCTGTGCTGGGGCCCCAGCTGTTTACATTGTACATTAATGATTTAGACGAGGGGATTAAATGTAGTATTTCCAAATTTGCGGATGACACTAAGTTGGGTGGCAGTGTGAGCTGCGAGGAGGATGCTATGAGGCTGCAGAGTGACTTGGATAGGTTAGGTGAGTGGGCAAATGCGTGGCAGATGAAGTATAATGTGGATAAATGTGAGGTTATCCACTTTGGTGGTAAAAACAGAGAGACAGACTATTATCTGAATGGTGACAGATTAGGAAAAGGGGAGGTGCAACGAGACCTGGGTGTCATGGTACATCAGTCATTGAAGGTTGGCATGCAGGTACAGCAGGCGGTTAAGAAAGCAAATGGCATGTTGGCCTTCATAGCGAGGGGATTTGAGTACAGGGGCAGGGAGGTGTTGCTACAGTTGTACAGGGCCTTGGTGAGGCCACACCTGGAGTATTGTGTACAGTTTTGGTCTCCTAACTTGAGGAAGGACATTCTTGCTATTGAGGGAGTGCAGCGAAGATTCACCAGACTGATTCCCGGGATGGTGGGACTGACCTATCAAGAAAGATTGGATCAACTGGGCTTGTATTCACTGGAGTTCAGAAGAGTGAGAGGGGACCACATAGAAACGTTTAAAATTCTGACGGGTTTGGACAGGTTAGATGCAGGAAGAATGTTCCCAATGTTGGGGAAGTCCAGAACCAGGGGTCACAGTCTAAGGATAAGGGGTAAGCCATTTAGGACCGAGATGAGGAGAAACTTCTTCACCCAGAGAGTGGTGAACCTGTGGAATTCTCTACCACAGAAAGTAGTTGAGGCCAATTCACTAAATATATTCAAAAGGGAGTTAGATGAAGTCCTTACTACTCGGGGGATCAAGGGGTATGGCGTGAAGGCAGGAAGCGGGTACTGAAGTTTCATGTTCAGCCATGAACTCATTGAATGGCGGTGCAGGCTAGAAGGGCTGAATGGCCTGCTCCTGCACCTATTTTCTATGTTTCTATGTTTCTATGATGCCATCAGCAGCAATTTTCCTCCCCAGGATTTCGACTTCCGGTGCCATGAAGACGCCCTTCGATCTTTTCTGTCTGAGTCCCACTCTGTCCAGACGATATAGAACCTCTTCCAGGTTGTTCAGATGTTCGGCGGTGTCACAACCTGTGACCAGGATGAATTCTTGGAAAACAATGGTTCAAGGGACGGACTTCAATAGACTCTCCATGTTCCTCTGAAATATGGCCGAGCGAATTCCGAAAGGACACCTGTTGTAGATAAACAGTCCTTTATGAGAGTTGATGCACGTAAGTTTTTTCGACGTCTCGACCAGTTCCTGTGTCATGTCGGCCAACGTCAGATCCAGTTTAGTGAACGACTTCCCCCCAGTTAGAGTTGCAAACAAGTCATCAGACTTCAGTAATGGGTATTGATTCTGTTTCGAAATTCAGTTGATCATCACCTTACAGTCTCCACAAATCCTGACAGTGCCATCGCTCTTCAACACAGGAACAATGGGACTGGCCCATTCGTTAAATTCGACCGGTGATACCACCCCTTCATGCAGGAGTCTATCCAGTTCGATTTCGAACCTTTCTCTCATCATGTATGGAAACGCCCGAGCTTTATGATGAATAGCACTTGCATCCGAGTCCACGTGGATCTGCACCTTGGCTCCTGTGAAATTGCCGATGCCTGGTTCAAACAGTGAGGGGAATGTGCTCAGCACTTGAGCACATGGAGTATCATCCTCCGACGACAATGCTTTGATATCGTTCCAATTCCATTTGATTTTTTCTCGCCAATTCCTGCCGAACAGCGTTGGACCATTGCCTGGAACAATCCATAATGGTAAATGGTGAACCAGGCCATCATACGACACCTTGACTACTGCACTGCCAATCACCGTTATGAGTTCTTTAGTGTACGTATGCAACTTGGCATTGACTGGGCTCAGCTTAGGTCTCACAGTCTTAGTATCCCACAGCTTGTCGAATGTCCTCTGGCTCATTTTTGATTAACTCGCATCCGTGTCTAATTCCATCGGTACTGGCACATCGTTAAGTTTCACATTAATCATTATTGGTTAGCTCTTTGTTAGGAACGAATACAATCCATACACTTCTTCCTCTGGTGTCTCGGATTGCATATCCGGATCCGCGCTATACTGGTCATCATCCTCCACGTGGTGTGTTGCAGCATGCTTGCTCAGTTCCGGACTCATGCGCTGGAGATGCCCCAGTCTCGAACAGCCTTTACAAATGTACTGTTTAAACTGACACTGATGAGGCCAATGATTGCCCCCACAATGCCAATACGGTGAAATCGGATTCATTCCCGTTGGCAGACTTTGGGCAGCCACAGGTTTCGCATACGCAGTCGAGTAGGCCCTGCTATATGCAGCTCTGTCAAACGACGATACAATCTTGTTTACAGTACTTGCTGAGTTACGATTTTTTGATATCTGTTTTAAGTTTTTGTCCGTCATCATGCATGCCTGGACAATCATGATGGCCTTGCTCAAATCCAGCATCTCTGCCGCCTTTAGCTTACGCAGGATCATCTCATGGTTGATGCCTCCCAACGCATTTTCGAACTTACACGATCCAGCTATACGTCTTAGGTCGGCAACGAATTGCAACACATTCTGGCCCTCAGAACGATCGTACTTGTAGAATCGATATCGTAAGATGATGATGTCTTCTTCTGATTTGAGATGGTCATGTACCAGAGCACACAATTCCTCATAGTCCTTGTCCGTTGGGCTTGCAGGCGAGAGAAGATTCTTTATGAGTCCATAGATTTTCGGACCGCAAACCGTGAGGAAGACTGCCCTGCGCCTAGCTGCATCAGTGGGTTCCTCCATTTTGTTGGCCACAAAATACTGGTCCAGGTGAGCTACAAAATCTGCCCAGTCCTCTCCCTCCACGAATCTCTTCTGAATTTCAATTGTGCTCATTTTTTCATGTGAAGGTTCTTAAGTTACCGTATATACTCGCGTATCCTGCGATCTCGCGTATCATGCGACCCCTAAATTTTTGTCCCCAAAACATGATTTTACCATATATCTCATGTATCATGCGAGTCACCTTTTTGAGATCGAATACAGACCTTAACATGAAACATCGAGTGGATTCTGCTGTGAAAGCTGTTCGCGAATCGAACACCGATACAGCAATCGTTCCAGCTGGCTTGACTAGCGTCGTTCAGCTACAGCCTCTACTGTGTTTGCGGGTAAAAGAAGCATGGGCTGAGATAGATGGAGCCTCTAATAATGCAGCAAACTTCAGAGGGAGTTGTGGGTGGCGGAGGTCGGGTCGCCGGGGGGGTGGGGGGGGTGAAGAAGAGGTCGGGTTGGGTCACCGGGGGGAAGCGGAGGTCGGGTTGCCGGGTGGGGGGGGAGTTGGGGGAGCGGAGGTCGGGTCGCCGGGGTAGGGAGAGCGGGGGTCAGGTCGGATCCGGTCCGGTCTCTTTCCTCGCCCCCCCCCCGACCTCCGCGACTCTCTCTCCCCCCCGACCTCCGCGACTCTCTCTCATCCCTCCCGATACAGTACAAGCGACAATAGAGGCGGCAATCCAGCCCAGGAGATACCTGCCGAGATTCAGCGTGGATACGGTCTGCTTAACAGCCTAACAGCCTAATCTTGGCCAGCACTTCACATCCGCAAATTTTGTATCTCGCGTATCATGCGACCCCCCAAATTTAGGTTACAATTTAGGTCTTCAAAAGTCGCATGATACGCGAGTATATACGGTACCTCATCGCCAAATGTTATGTATGTAATAACTCGATAGACTGAATACTGTAAACTAACACAATTACAAATCTGGCTCCTTTTTATTGGGCCCAAAGTGATTACATTATCTGCTGGCTTGCCTTTTATACCTGGGCCGCGCACACGTGCGTACAGCCCAATGACCTCCAACAGGGGTGCCACCTGGTGGCTAGTAACACCAAGCATACATACATGACAGCTTGTATTCATTTTGGTTTAGAAGATTGAGGGGTGATCTAATCCAGGTGTTTAAAATCTTAAAGGGATTTGATAGGGAAGGTACAGAGAAACTATTTCCTCTGGTGAGGAAGTCCAAAACAAGAGTGCATAATCTTAAATTTAGAACTAGACCATTTGGGAGTGAAATCAAGAAGCATTTTCTAACACAAATGGTAGTGGATACTTGGAACACTTTCTCCCAAAAAGGCTGTGGATGATGAATCAATTGAAATTTTCAACACTGAGATCAACAGATTTGAGTTCAGTAAGTGTATCAAGGGATATGGGACAAAGACGGATAAATAAAATTGAAGTAACAATTCCAAAACATTCTTAAAGTAATAATCAAAATCTACTGGACATTACTTACATCTACCTACCTTCTCACTATTCACCTCAAATCCTTCTCTCTCTTTCTCTAATCAAGGTAAATATTCCGATTCAGTGCTCCTAACATGGAACTTCAGATGATGGGGGGAAATATCAGGAAGTTGAATGTGGAGGTAAGCCCGTTCAATTTTCCAGCCATTATGGGGGAACTTTGTATGAAGCTCTCATGCGTTTTACTTGAATGTGCACTTAAAGTGCCGTAACCTACAGGGCTACGGACCAAGAGCTGGAAAGTGGGATTAGGCTGGATAGCTCTTGGTTGGCCAATGCGGACACGAGGGGTCGAAATGGCCTCGTTCCATGCTGTAAATTTCTATGATTCTATGATTCTCTGCAAAAGAACATACCGCCAAAATCAGCAACAATAATTTGCAGTTATACAATGCCTTTAACATAGAAAAACATCCCAATTCTAAATTGGAAGCATTGGGAACCAGAAGCCAATATCGAACAACATGGACATGATGGTGAGCAAGACTTTAGGCAGGATAGAGCATCAAGCAGCAAAGTTTTGGATAAGCTGAAGTTTGTAAAAGGTGGAGAATGGGAAACAGGTCAGGAGAGCATTGGAATAATGAAATCTGGACATATCAAAGACATGGATGAGGTGGAAACAGGCAATGTTATGGAGATGGAAGTAAGCAGTCTTTTTGATGAAGAGAATATGAGATGGAAGCTCAGTCAGGGCTATTTTCAGAACAGTCTGGTATAGCTTGAGACAGTGGCCATCCCAATCAAGAATTTAGCACAATGCACAGAGCTGATGAGAACCCGGGGAATGCCCAAACTTACAAACTTACAACCCCTGCTTGATAAGTTTTGCAGACTATGCAATCAAATCAGCAGATTCAAAGTTACCCAAACTCCAGGAAAAGGCTGCAACAGTCAGCTCAGCATCCAGGAACATGGAACATTTTAATTTGCTGATTTAGCTGCAAACACAAGCATCATCATCATCATAGGCAGTCCCTCGGAATCGAGGAAGACTTGCTTCCACTCTTAACATGAGTTCTTAGATGGCTGTACAGTCCAATATGAGAACCACAGTCTCTGTCACAAGTAGGACAGACAGTCAGTGAGGGAAAGGGTGGGTGGGACTGGTTTGCCGCACATTCCTTCTGCTGCCTGCGCTTGATTTCTGCATGCGCTCGGCGACGAGACTCGAGGTGCTCAGCGCCCTCCCCGATGCACTTCCTCCAGTTTGGGTGGTCAGACAAAGAGGCTGATGGCCTACTGGCCTACATGTTCTGGTAATGAGCCTACCCTAACCAATCCAAGGATAAGCACTTCTATTGGTTTTACACATTTATTAAATACCTGTACACCCTTTCATTGTCACAAAAAAGTTCAGCATCCAGCTATGTCCAGCCTCACCAACTGTTTCAACTTTTATTTTCCATCCAGTATAAATTACTTAGTTGGACTACAAAAGCCTCATGAGTGTGCATCAATTATTTTACTCGATCTTTATAAAGTGTCTCTTTTCATGTAGACAAAAAGTGAACGTTCCTGCTATTTTTTTGATATAATCTTGTTATTATTGTGCAAAAACTTACAAAGAGCCACGGGGCCAGAAACCTCATGGATATTTATCGTCCGCAAAGAGAAATGTCAACTACGCAGCCCAAAAAGTCTGCATAGAATAAAGACAATCTATAGTAACCAGTCTCTCTAAGACAAAGTAAGATTCAGGACTTGATAAAAGAAAAATAAATAAATAATCTGTTCTGGCAAAGCAAAAAAAATAATCAGACACTCAGACAAAATAATGCTCTCAGACTTCAAGGATTCTTTGTCTGAGACAAGACTTTCCCAGATGTGTCCAGGTCATTACTTGGGCACATCAGATGTTAT
>NW_027251469.1:0-45998 GCF_044704955.1 Pristiophorus japonicus
GTACTGTCGGAGGGGCAGTACTGAGGGAGACGTACTGTCGGAGGTGCAGTAGTGAGGGAGACGTACTGTCGGAGGGTCAGTACTGAGGGAGACGTACTGTCGGAGGGACAGTAGTGAGGGAGACGTAGTGTCGGAGGGACAGTATTGAGGGAGTGCCGTACCGTCGGAGGACAGTACTGAGGGAGACGTACTGTCGGAGGGACAGTACTGAGGGAGACGTACTGTCGGAGGGACAGTACTGAGGGAGACGTACTGTCGGAGGGACAGTACTGAGGGAGACGTACTGTCGGAGGGACAATACTGAGGGAGTGACGTACTGTCGGAGGGACAGTACTGAGGGAGTGACGCACTGTCGGAGGGACAGTACTGAGGGAGACGTACTGTCGGAGGGGCAGTACTGAGGGAGACGTACTGTGGGAGGGACAGTACTGAGGGAGACGTACTGTCGGAGGGACAGTACTGAGGGAGACGTACTGTCGGAGGGACAGTACTGAGGGAGACGTACTGTCGGAGGGACAGTACTGAGGGAGACGTACTGTCGGAGGGACAGTACTGAGGGAGACGTACTGTCGGAGGGGCAGTACTGAGGGAGACGTACTGTCGGAGGGGCAGTACTGAGGGAGACGTACTGTCGGAGGGACAGTACTGAGGGAGACGTACTGTCGGAGGGACAGTACTGAGGGAGACGTACTGTCGGAGGGACAGTACTGAGGGAGACGTACTGTCGGAGGGGCAGTACTGAGGGAGACGTACTGTCGGAGGGACAGTACTGAGGGAGTGACGTACTGTCGGAGGGGCAGTACTGAGGGAGACGTACTGTCGGAGGGTCAGTACTGAGGAGTGCCGCACTGTCGGAGGGGCAGTACTGAGGGAGACGTACTGTCGGAGGGGCAGTACTGAGGGAGACGTACTGTCGGAGGGGCAGTACTGAGGGAGACGTACTGTCGGAGGGACAGTACTGAGGGAGACGTACTGTCGGAGGGGCAGTACTGAGGGAGTGCAGTACTGTCGGAGGGACAGTACTGAGGAGTGCCGTACTGTCGGAGGGACAGTACTGAGGGAGACGTACTGTCGGAGGGGCAGTACTGAGGGAGACGTACTGTCGGAGGGGCAGTACTGAGGGAGACGTACTGTCGGAGGGACAGTACTGAGGGAGACGTACTGTCGGAGGGGCAGTACTGAGGGAGACGTACTGTCGGAGGGGCAGTACTGAGGGAGACGTACTGTCGGAGGGACAGTACTGAGGGAGACGTACTGTCGGAGGGACAGTACTGAGGGAGACGTACTGTCGGAGGGGCAGTACTGAGGGAGACGTACTGTCGGAGGGGCAGTACTGAGGGAGACGTACTGTCGGAGGGGCAGTACTGAGGGAGACGTACTGTCGGAGGGACAGTACTGAGGGAGTGCCGCACTGTCGGAGGGGCAGTACTGACGGAGACGTACTTTCGGAGGGACAGTACTGAGGGAGACGTACTGTCGGAGGGGCAGTACTGAGGGAGACGTACTGTCGGAGGGACAGTACTGACGGAGACGTACTTTCGGAGGGACAGTACTGAGGGAGACGTACTGTCGGAGGGACAGTACTGAGGGAGACGTACTATCGCAGGGGCAGTACTGAGGGAGACGTACTATCGGAGGGGCAGTACTGAGGGAGACGTACTGTCGGAGGGACAGTACTGAGGGAGACGTACTGTCGGAGGGACAGTACTGAGGGAGAGGTACTGTCGGAGGGGCAGTACTGAGGGAGACGTACTGTCGGAGGGGCAGTACTGAGGGAGACGTACTGTCGGAGGGACAGTACTGAGGGAGACGTACTGTCGGAGGGGCAGTACTGAAGGAGACGTACTGTCGGAGGGGCAGTACTGAGGGAGACGTACTGTCGGAGGGACAGTACTGAGGGAGACGTACTGTCGGAGGGACAGTACTGAGGGAGTGCCGTACAGTCGGAGGGGCAGTACTGAGGGAGACGTACTGTCGGAGGGGCACTACTGAGGGAGACGTATTGTCGGAGGGGCAGTACTGAGGGAGACGTATTGTCGGAGGGGCAGTACTGAGGGAGACGTATTGTCGGAGGGGCAATACTGAGCGAGTGACGGACTGTCGGAGGGGCAGTACTGAGGGAGACGTATTGTCGGAGGGGCAATACTGAGGGAGTGACGGACTGTCGGAGGGGCAGTACTGAGGGAGACGTACTGTCGGAGGGGCAGTACTGAGGGAGACGTACTGTCGGAGGGGCAGTACAGAGGGAGACGTACTGTCGGAGGGGCAGTACTGAGGGAGTGCCGCACTGTCGGAGGGGCAGTACTGAGGGAGTGCCGCACTGTCGGAGAGGCAGTATTGAGGGAGTGACGTAATGTCGGAGGGGCAGTACTGAGGGAGTGCCGTACTGTCGGAGGGACAGTACTGAGGGAGACGTACTGTCGGAGGGACAGTACTGAGGGAGACGTACTGTTGGAGTGGCAGTACTGAGGGAGACGTACTGTCGGAGGGACAGTACTGAGGGAGACGTACTGTCGGAGGGGCAGTACTGAGGGAGACGTACTGTCGGAGGGACAGTACTGAGGGAGAGACGTACTGTCGGAGGGGCAGTACTGAGGGAGACGTACTGTCGGAGGGGCAGTACTGAGGGAGACGTACTGTCGGAGGGGCAGTACTGAGGGAGACGTACTGTCGGAGGGACAGTACTGAGGGAGATGTACTGTCGGAGGGGCAGTACTGAGGGAGTGCCGTACTGTCGGAGGGGCAGTACTGAGGGAGACGTACTGTCGGAGGGACAGTACTGAGGGAGAAGTACTGTCGGAGGGACAGTACTGAGGGAGACGTACTGTCGGAGGGACAGTACTGAGGGAGACGTACTGTCGGAGGGACAGTATTGAGGGAAACGTACTGTCGGAGGGACAGTACTGAGGGAGACGTACTGTCGGTGAGGCAGTACTGAGGGAGACGTACTGTCGGAGGGGCAGTACTGAGGGAGTGCCGTACTGTCGGAGGGACAGTACTGAGGGAGTGCCGCACTGTCGGAGGGGTAGTACTGAGGGAGTGACGTAATGTCGGAGGGACAGTACTGAGGGAGTGCCGTACTGTCGGAGGGACAGTACTGAGGGAGTGCCGTAGTGTCGGAGGGGCAGTACTGAGGGAGACGTACTGTCGGAGGGACAGTACTGAGGGAGACGTACTGTCGGAGGGACAGTACTGAGGGAGTGCCGTACTGTCGGAGGGGCAGTACTGAGGGAAACGTACTGTCGGAGGGACAGTACTGAGGGAGACGTACTGTCGGAGGGGCAGTACTGAGGGAGTGCCGTACTGTCGGAGGGACAGTACTGAGGGAGACATTCTGTCGGAGGGACAGTACTGAGGGAGACGTACTGTCGGAGGGACAGTACTGAGGGAGACGTACTGTCGGAGGGGCAGTACTGAGGGAGACGTACTGTCGGAGGGGCAGTACTGAGGGAGACGTACTGTCGGAGGGACAGTACTGAGGGAGACGTACTGTCGGAGGGGCAGTACTGAGGGAGACGTACTGTCGGAGGGGCAGTACTGAGGGAGTGCCGTACTGTCAGAGGGGCAGTACTGAGGGAGACGTACTGTCGGAGGGGCAGTACTGAGGGAGACGTACTGTCGGAGGGGCAGTACTGAGGGAGACGTACTGTCGGAGGGACAGTACTGAGGGAGTGCCGTACTGTCGGAGGGGCAGTACTGAGGGAGACGTACTGTCGGAGGTGCAGTAGTGAGGGAGACGTACTGTCGGAGGGTCAGTACTGAGGGAGACGTACTGTCGGAGGGACAGTAGTGAGGGAGACGTAGTGTCGGAGGGACAGTATTGAGGGAGTGCCGTACCGTCGGAGGGACAGTACTGAGGGAGACGTACTGTCGGAGGGACAGTACTGAGGGAGACGTACTGTCGGAGGGACAGTACTGAGGGAGACGTACTGTCGGTGGGACAGTACTGAGGGAGACTTACTGTCGGAGGGACAGTACTGAGGGAGACGTACTGTCGGAGGGACAGTACTGAGGGAGACGTACTGTCGGAGGGACAGTACTGAGGGAAACGTACTGTCGGAGGGACAGTACTGAGGGAGACGTACTGTCGGAGGGGCAGTACTGAGGGAGACGTACTGTCGGAGGGACAGTACTGAGGGAGACGTACTGTCGGAGGGGCAGTACTGAGAGAGATGTACTGTCGGAGGGACAATACTGAGGGAGTGACGTACTGTCGGAGGGACAGTACTGAGGGAGACGTACTGTCGGAGGGACAGTACTGAGGGAGACGTACTGTCGGAGGGGCAGTACTGAGGGAGACGTACTGTCGGAGGGGCAGTACTGAGGGAGACGTACTGTCGGAGGGACAGTACTGAGGGAGACGTACTGTCGGAGGGGCAGTACTGAGGGAGACGTACTGTCGGAGGGGCAGTACTGAGGGAGACGTACTGTCGGAGGGACAGTACTGAGGGAGACGTACTGTCGGAGGGACAGTACTGAGGGAGACGTACTGTCGGAGGGACAGTACTGAGGGAGACGTACTGTGGGAGGGACAGTACTGAGGGAGACGTACTGTCGGAGGGACAGTACTGAGGGAGACGTACTGTCGGAGGGACAGTACTGAGGGAGACGTACTGTCGGAGGGACAGTACTGAGGGAGACGTACTGTCGGAGGGACAGTACTGAGGGAGACGTACTGTCGGAGGGGCAGTACTGAGGGAGACGTACTGTCGGAGGGGCAGTACTGAGGGAGACGTACTGTCGGAGGGACAGTACTGAGGGAGACGTACTGTCGGAGGGACAGTACTGAGGGAGTGACGTACTGTCGGAGGGGCAGTACTGAGGGAGACGTACTGTCGGAGGGTCAGTACTGAGGAGTGCCGCACTGTCGGAGGGGCAGTACTGAGGGAGACGTACTGTCGGAGGGGCAGTACTGAGGGAGACGTACTGTCGGAGGGGCAGTACTGAGGGAGACGTACTGTCGGAGGGACAGTACTGAGGGAGACGTACTGTCGGAGGGGCAGTACTGAGGGAGTGCAGTACTGTCGGAGGGACAGTACTGAGGAGTGCCGTACTGTCGGAGGGACAGTACTGAGGGAGACGTACTGTCGGAGGGGCAGTACTGAGGGAGACGTACTGTCGGAGGGGCAGTACTGAGGGAGACGTACTGTCGGAGGGACAGTACTGAGGGAGACGTACTGTCGGAGGGGCAGTACTGAGGGAGACGTACTGTCGGAGGGGCAGTACTGAGGGAGACGTACTGTCGGAGGGACAGTACTGAGGGAGACGTACTGTCGGAGGGACAGTACTGAGGGAGACGTACTGTCGGAGGGGCAGTACTGAGGGAGACGTACTGTCGGAGGGGCAGTACTGAGGGAGACGTACTGTCGGAGGGGCAGTACTGAGGGAGACGTACTGTCGGAGGGACAGTACTGAGGGAGTGCCGTACTGTCGGAGGGGCAGTACTGAGGGAGACGTTCTGTCGGAGGGAGAGTATTGAGGGAGACGTACTGTCGGAGGGGCAGTACTGAGGGAGTGCCGTACTGTCGGAGGGGCAGTACTGAGGGAGACGTTCTGTCGGAGGGGCAGTACTGAGGGAGTGCCGTACTGTCGGAGGGGCAGTACTGAGGGAGACGTACTGTCGGAGGGGCAGTACTGAGGGAGACGTACTGTCGGAGGGACAGTACTGAGGGAGACGTACTGTCGGAGGGACAGTACTGAGGGAGACGTACTGTCGGAGGGACAGTACTGAGGGAGACGTACTGTTGGAGGGACAGTACTGAGGGAGACGTACTGTCGGAGGGACAGTACTGAGGGAGACGTACTGTCGGAGGGGCAGTACTGAGGGAGACGTACTGTCGGAGGGGCAGTACTGAGCGAGTGCCGTACTGTCGGAGGGGCAGTACTGAGGGAGACGTACTGTCGGAGGGACAGTACTGAGGGAGACGTACTGTCGGAGGGGCAGTACTGAGGGAGACGTACTGTCGGAGGGACAGTACTGAGGGAGACTTACTGTCGGAGGGACAGTACTGAGGGAGACGTACTGTCGGAGGGGCAGTACTGAGGGAGACGTACTGTCGGAGGGGCAGTACTGAGGGAGACGTTCTGTCGGAGGGGCAGTACTGAGGGAGACGTACTATCGGAGGGGCAGTACTGAGAGAGATGTACTGTCGGAGGGACAGTACTGAGGGAGTGCCGCACTGTCGGAGGGACAGTACTGAGGGAGACGTACTGTGGGAGGGACAGTACTGAGGGAGACGTACTGTCGGAGGGACAGTACTGAGGGAGACGTACTGTCGGAGGGACAGTACTGAGGGAGACGTACTGTCGGAGGGGCAGTACTGAGGGAGACGTACTTTGGGAGGGACAGTACTGAGGGAGACGTACTGTCGGAGGGACAGTACTGAGGGAGACGTACTGTCGGAGGGGCAGTACTGAGGGAGACGTACTGTGGGAGGGACAGTACTGAGGGAGACGTACTGTCGGAGGGACAGTACTGAGGGAGACGTACTGTCGGAGGGACAGTACTGAGGGAGACGTACTGTCGGAGGGACAGTACTGAGGGAGACGTACTGTCGGAGGGACAGTACTGAGGGAGTGACGTACTGTCGGAGGGACAGTACTGAGGGAGACGTACTGTCGGAGGGTCAGTACTGAGGAGTGCCGCACTGTCGGAGGGGCAGTACTGAGGGAGACGTACTGTCGGAGGGGCAGTACTGAGGGAGACGTACTGTCGGAGGGACAGTACTGAGGGAGACGTACTGTCGGAGGGACAGTACTGAGGGAGACGTACTGTCGGAGGGGCAGTACTGAGGGAGACGTACTGTCGGAGGGACAGTACTGAGGGAGACGTACTGTCGGAGGGACAGTACTGAGGGAGACGTACTGTCGGAGGGGCAGTACTGAGGGAGACGTACTGTCGGAGGGGCAGTACTGAGGGAGACGTACTGTCGGAGGGGCAGTACTGAGGGAGACGTACTGTCGGAGGGACAGTACTGAGGGAGACGTACTGTCGGAGGGGCAGTACTGAGGGAGACGTACTGTCGGAGGGACAGTACTGAGGGAGACGTACTGTCGGAGGGGCAGTACTGAGGGAGACGTACTGTCGGAGGGGCAGTACTGAGGGAGACGTACTGTCGGAGGGACAGTACTGAGGGAGACGTACTGTCGGAGGGGCAGTACTGAGGGAGACGTACTGTCGGAGGGACAGTACTGAGGGAGTGCCGTACTGTCGGAGGGGCAGTACTGAGGGAGACGTTCTGTCGGAGGGAGAGTATTGAGGGAGACGTACTGTCGGAGGGGCAGTACTGAGGGAGTGCCGTACTGTCGGAGGGGCAGTACTGAGGGAGACGTTCTGTCGGAGGGGCAGTACTGAGGGAGTGCCGTACTGTCGGAGGGGCAGTACTGAGGGAGACGTACTGTCGGAGGGGCAGTACTGAGGGAGACGTACTGTCGGAGGGGCAATACTGAGGGAGAGACGGACTGTCGGAGGGGCAGTACTGAGGGAGACGTATTGTCGGAGGGGCAATACTGAGGGAGTGACGGACTGTCGGAGGGGCAGTACTGAGGGAGACGTATTGTCGGAGGGGCAATACTGAGGGAGTGACGGACTGTCGGAGGGGCAGTACTGAGGGAGACGTATTGTCGGAGGGGCAGTACTGAGGGAGACGTACTGTCGGAGGGACAGTACTGAGGGAGTGCCGTACTGTCGGAGGGATAGTACTGAGGGAGTGCCGCACTGTCGGAGGGGCAGTACTGAGGGAGTGCCGTACTGTCGGAGGGATAGTACTGAGGGAGACGTACTGTCGGAGGGACATTACTGAGGGAGACGTACTGTCGGAGGGGCAGTACTGAGGGAGACGTACTGTCGGAGGGACAGTACTGAGGGAGACGTACTGTCGGAGGGGCAGTACTGAGGGAGACGTATTGTCGGAGGGGCAGTACTGAGGGAGACGTACTGTCGGAGGGACAGTACTGAGGGAGTGCCGTACTGTCGGAGGGATAGTACTGAGGGAGTGCCGCACTGTCGGAGGGGCAGTACTGAGGGAGTGCCGCACTGTCGGAGGGGCAGTACTGAGGGAGACGTACTGTCGGAGGGACATTACTGAGGGAGACGTACTGTCGGAGGGGCAGTACTGAGGGAGACGTACTGTCGGAGGGACAGTACTGAGGGAGACGTACTGTCGGAGGGGCAGTACTGAGGGAGTGACGTAATGTCGGAGAGGCAGTACTGAGGGAGTGACGCACTGTCGGAGGGGCAGTAGTGAGGGAGACGTAATGTCGGAGGGGCAGTACTGAGGGAGTGACGCACTGTCGGAGGGGCAGTACTGATGGAGACGTACTGTCGGAGGGACATTACTGAGGGAGACGTACTGTCGGAGGGGCAGTACTGAGGGAGACGTACTGTCGGAGGGACAGTACTGAGGGAGACGTACTGTCGGAGGGGCAGTACTGAGGGAGACGTACTGTCGGAGGGACAGTACTGAGGGAGACGTACTGTCGGAGGGGCAGTACTGAGGGAGACGTACTGTCGGAGGGGCAGTACTGAGGGTGACGTACTGTCGGAGGGACAGTACTGAGGGAGACGTACTGTCGGAGGGGCAGTACTGAGGGTGACGTACTGTCGGAGGGGCAGTACTGAGGGAGACGTACTGTCGGAGGGACAGTATTGAGGGAAACGTACTGTCGGAGGGACAGTACTGAGGGAGACGTACTGTCGGAGGGTCAGTACTGAGGGAGACGTACTGTCGGAGGGACAGTACTGAGGGAGTGCCGTACTGTCGGAGGGACAGTACTGAGGGAGACGTACTGTCGGAGGGTCAGTACTGAGGGAGACGTACTGTCGGAGGGACAGTACTGATGGAGACGTACTGTCGGAGGGACAGTACTGAGGGAGACGTACTGTCGGAGGGACAGTACTGAGGGAGACGTACTGTCAGAGGTGCAGTAGTGAGGGAGACGTACTGTCGGAGGGGCAGTACTGAGGGAGACGTACTGTCGGAGGGACAGTACTGAGGGAGACGTACTGTCGGAGGGGCAGTACTGAGGGAGTGCCGTACTGTCGGAGGGGCAGTAGTGAGGGAGACGTACTGTCGGAGGGACAGTACTGAGGGAGACGTACTGTCGGAGGGGCAGTACTGAGGGAGACGTACTGTCGGAGGGGTAGTACTGAGGGAGTGCCGTACTGTCGGAGGGGCAGTACTGAGGGAGTGCCGTACTGTCGGAGGGGCAGTACTGAGGGAGTGCCGTACTGTCGGAGGGGTAGTACTGAGGGAGTGCCGTACTGTCGGAGGGACAGTACTGAGGGAGTGCCGTACTGTCGGAGGGGCAGTACTGAGGAGTGCCGCACTGTCGGAGGGGCAGTACTGAGGGAGACGTACTGTCGGAGGGGCAGTACTGAGGGAGTGCCGTACTGTCGGAGGGGCAGTACTGAGGGAGTGCCGCACTGTCGGAGGGGCAGTACTGAGGGAGACGTACTGTCGGAGGGACAGTACTGAGGGAGATGTACTGTCGGAGGGGCAGTACTGAGGAGTGCCGCACTGTCGGAGGGGCAGTACTGAGGGAGACGTACTGTCGGAGGGTCAGTACTGAGGGAGACGTACTGTCGGAGGGACAGTACTGAGGGAGACGTACTGTCGGAGGGGCAGTACTGAGGGAGACGTACTGTCGGAGGGACAGTACTGAGGGAGACGTACTGTCGGAGGGGCAGTACTGAGGGAGTGCCGTACTGTCGGAGGGGCAGTAGTGAGGGAGACGTACTGTCGGAGGGACAGTACTGAGGGAGACGTACTGTCGGAGGGGCAGTACTGAGGGAGTGCCGTACTGTCGGAGGGACAGTACTGAGGGAGTGCCGTACTGTCGGAGGGGTAGTACTGAGGGAGTGCCGTACTGTCGGAGGGACAGTACTGAGGGAGTGCCGTACTGTCGGAGGGGCAGTACTGAGGGAGTGCCGTACTGTCGGAGGGGCAGTACTGAGGGAGACGTACTGTCGGAGGGACAGTACTGAGGGAGTGCCGCACTGTCGGAGGGGCAGTACTGAGGGAGACGTACTGTCGGAGGGGCAGTACTGAGGGAGTGCCGTACTGTCGGAGGGGCAGTACTGAGGGAGTGCCGCACTGTCGGAGGGGCAGTACTGAGGGAGACGTACTGTCGGAGGGACAGTACTGAGGGAGATGTACTGTCGGAGGGGCAGTACTGAGGAGTGCCGCACTGTCGGAGGGGCAGTACTGAGGGAGACGTACTGTCGGAGGGACAGTACTGAGGGAGAAGTACTGTCGGAGGGGCAGTACTGAGGGAGACATACTGTCGGAGGGACAGTACTGAGGGAGACGTACTGTCGGAGGGGCAGTACTGAGGGAGACATACTGTCGGAGGGGCAGTACTGAGGGAGACGTACTGTCGGAGGGACAGTACTGAGGGAGACGTACTGTCGGAGGGACAGTACTGAGGGAGTGCAGTACTATCGGAGGGCCAGTACTGAGGGAGACGTACTGTCGGAGGGGCAGTCCTGAGGGAGACGTACTGTCGGAGGGACAGTACTGAGGGTGTGCAGTACTGTCGGAGGGACAGTACTGAGGGAGACGTACTGTCGGAGGGACAGTATTGAGGGAGTGACGTCCTGTCGGAGGGGCAGTACTGAGGGAGACGTACTGTCGGAGGGGCAGTACTGAGGGAGACGTACTGTCGGAGGGGCAGTACTGAGGGAGACGTACTGTCGGAGGGACAGTACTGAGGGAGACGTACTGTCGGAGGGGCAGTACTGAGGGAGTGCCGTACTGTCGGAGGGGCAGTACTGAGGGAGACGTACTGTCGGAGGGACAGTACTGAGGGAGACGTACTGTCAGAGGGACAGTACTGAGGGAGTGCCGTACTGTCGGAGGGACAGTACTGAGGGAGTGCCGTACTGTCGGAGGGACAGTACTGAGGGAGACGTACTGTCGGAGGGACAGTACTGAGGGAGACGTACTGTCGGAGGGACAGTACTGAGGGAGACGTACTGTCGGAGGGACAGTACTGAGGGAGACGTACTGTCGGAGGGACAGTACTGAGGGAGACGTACTGTCGGAGGGGCAGTACTGAGGGATTGCCGTACTGTCGGAGGGACAGTACTGAGGGAGACGTACTGTCGGAGGGACAGTACTGAGGGAGACGTACTGTCGGAGGGACAGTACTGAGGGAGACGTACTGTCGGAGGGGCAGTACTGAGGGAGACGTACTGTCGGAGGGACAGTACTGAGGGAGTGCCGCACTGTCGGAGGGACAGTACTGAGGGAGTGCCGTACTGTCGGAGGGGCAGTACTGAGGGAGACGTACTGTCGGAGGGGCAGTCCTGAGGGAGACGTACTGTCGGAGGGACAGTACTGAGGGTGTGCAGTACTGTCGGAGGGACAGTACTGAGGGAGACGTACTGTCGGAGGGACAGTATTGAGGGAGTGACGTCCTGTCGGAGGGGCAGTACTGAGGGAGACGTACTGTCGGAGGGGCAGTACTGAGGGAGACGTACTGTCGGAGGGGCAGTACTGAGGGAGACGTACTGTCGGAGGGACAGTACTGAGGGAGACGTACTGTCGGAGGGGCAGTACTGAGGGAGTGCCGTACTGTCGGAGGGGCAGTACTGAGGGAGACGTACTGTCGGAGGGACAGTACTGAGGGAGACGTACTGTCAGAGGGACAGTACTGAGGGAGTGCCGTACTGTCGGAGGGACAGTACTGAGGGAGACGTACTGTCGGAGGGGCAGTACTGAGGGATTGCCGTACTGTCGGAGGGACAGTACTGAGGGAGACGTACTGTCGGAGGGACAGTACTGAGGGAGACGTACTGTCGGAGGGACAGTACTGAGGGAGACGTACTGTCGGAGGGGCAGTACTGAGGGAGACGTACTGTCGGAGGGACAGTACTGAGGGAGTGCCGCACTGTCGGAGGGACAGTACTGAGGGAGTGCCGTACTGTCGGAGGGGCAGTACTGAGGGAGTGCCGCACTGTCGGAGGGGCAGTACTGAGGGAGACGTACTGTCGGAGGGGCAGTACTGAGGGAGACGTACTGTCGGAGGGACAGTACTGAGGGAGACGTACTGTCGGAGGGACAGTACTGAGGGAGACGTACTGTCGGAGGGGCAGTACTGAGGGAGTGCTGCACTGTCGGAGGGGCAGTACTGAGGGAGACGTACTGTCGGAGGGGCAGTACTGAGGGAGTGCTGCACTGTCGGAGGGGCAGTACTGTGGGAGACGTACTGTCGGAGGGGCAGTACTGAGGGAGACGTACTGTCGGAGGGGCAGTACTGAGGGAGACGTACTGTCGGAGGGACAGTACTGAGGGAGTGCCGCACTGTCGGAGGGACAGTACTGAGGGAGACGTACTGTCGGAGGGGCAGTACTGAGGGAGACGTACTGTCGGAGGGACAGTACTGAGGGAGTGCCGCAATGTCGGAGGGACAGTACTGAGGGAGACGTACTGTCGGAGGGGCAGTACTGAGGGAGTGCCGCACTGTCGGAGGGGCAGTACTGAGGGAGACGTACTGTCGGAGGGGCAGTACTGAGGGAGACGTACTGTCGGAGGGACAGTACTGAGGGAGTGCCGCACTGTCGGAGGGACAGTACTGAGGGAGACGTACTGTCGGAGGGGCAGTACTGAGGGAGTGCCGCACTGTCGGAGGGGCAGTACTGAGGGAGACGTACTGTCGGAGGGGCAGTACTGAGGGAGACGTACTGTCGGAGGGACAGTACTGAGGGAGTGCCGCATTGTCGGAGGGACAGTACTGAGGGAGACGTACTGTCGGAGGGGTAGTACTGAGGGAGTGCCGCACTGTCGGAGGGGCAGTACTGAGGGAGACGTACTGTCGGAGGGGCAGTACTGAGGGAGACGTACTGTCGGAGGGACAGTACTGAGGGAGTGCCGCACTGTTGGAGGGACAGTACTGAGGGAGACGTACTGTCGGAGGGACAGTACTGAGGGAGACGTACTGTCGGAGGGGAAGTACTGAGGGAGTGCCGTACTGTCGGAGGGACAGTACTGAGGGAGTGCCGTACTGTCGGAGGGACAGTACTGAGGCAGTGCCGCACTGTCGGAGGGACAGTACTGAGGGAGACGTACTGTCGGAGGGACAGTACTGAGGGAGACGTACTGTCGGAGGGACAGTACTGAGGGAGACGTACTGTCGGAGGGACAGTACTGAGGGAGACGTACTGTCGGAGGGGAAGTACTGAGGGAGTGCCGTACTGTCGGAGGGACAGTACTGAGGGAGTGCCGCACTGTCGGAGGGACAGTACTGAGGGAGACATACTGTCGGAGGGGCAGTACTGAGGGAGACGTACTGTCGGAGGGACAGTACTGAGGGAGACGTACTGTCGGAGGGACAGTACTGAGGGAGACGTACTGTCGGAGGGACAGTACTGAGGGAGACGTACTGTCGGAGGGGAAGTACTGAGGGAGTGCCGTACTGTCGGAGGGGCAGTACTGAGGGAGACGTACTGTGGGAGGGACAGTACTGAGGGAGACGTACTGTCGGAGGGACAGTACTGAGGGAGACGTACTGTCGGAGGGGCAGTACTGAGGGAGACGTACTGTGGGAGGGACAGTACTGAGGGAGACGTACTGTCGGAGGGACAGTACTGAGGGAGACGTACTGTCGGAGGGACAGTACTGAGGGAGACGTACTGTCGGAGGGACAGTACTGAGGGAGACGTACTGTCGGAGGGACAATACTGAGGGAGTGACGTACTGTCGGAGGGACAATACTGAGGGAGACGTACTGTCGGAGGGACAGTACTGAGGGAGTGCCGTACTGTCGGAGGGGCAGTACTGAGGGAGACGTACTGTCGGAGGGTCAGTACTGAGGAGTGCCGCACTGTCGGAGGGGCAGTACTGAGGGAGTGCAGTACTGTCGGAGGGACAGTACTGAGGAGTGCCGTACTGTCGGAGGGACAGTACTGAGGGAGAGACGTACTGTCGGAGGGACAGTACTGAGGGAGACGTACTGTCGGAGGGACAGTACTGAGGGAGACGTACTGTCGGAGGGACAGTACTGAGGGAGAGACGTACTGTCGGAGGGACAGTACTGAGGGAGAGACGTACTGTCGGAGGGACAGTACTGAGGGAGACGTACTGTCGGAGGGACAGTACTGAGGGAGACGTACTGTCGGAGGGGCAGTACTGAGGGAGACGTACTGTCGGAGGGGCAGTACTGAGGGAGACGTACTGTCGGAGGGGCTGTACTGAGGGAGACGTACTGTCGGAGGGGCAGTACTGAGGGAGACGTACTGTCGGAGGGGCAGTACTGAGGGAGACGTACTGTCGGAGGGGCAGTACTGAGGGAGACGTACTGTCGGAGGGGCAGTACTGAGGGAGACGTACTGTCGGAGGGGCAGTACTGAGGGAGACGTACTGTCGGAGGGACAGTACTGAGGGAGTGCCGTACTGTCGGAGGGGCAGTACTGAGGGAGACGTTCTGTCGGAGGGAGAGTATTGAGGGAGACGTACTGTCGGAGGGGCAGTACTGAGGGAGTGCCGTACTGTCGGAGGGGCAGTACTGAGGGAGACGTACTGTCGGAGGGGCAGTACTGA
Organism: Pristiophorus japonicus; assembly: GCF_044704955.1. Lineage (NCBI taxonomy): Eukaryota > Metazoa > Chordata > Chondrichthyes > Pristiophoridae > Pristiophorus > Pristiophorus japonicus. The sequence continues at coordinate 14,541 of NW_027251469.1, forward strand.
GGGAGACGTACTGTCGGAGGGACAGTACTGAGGGAGACGTACTGTCGGAGGGACAGTACTGAGGGAGACGTACTGTCGGAGGGACAGTACTGAGGGAGACGTACTGTTGGAGGGACAGTACTGAGGGAGACGTACTGTCGGAGGGACAGTACTGAGGGAGACGTACTGTCGGAGGGGCAGTACTGAGGGAAACGTACTGTCGGAGGGGCAGTACTGAGGGAGACGTACTGTCGGAGGGACAGTACTGAGGGAGTGCCGCACTGTCGGAGGGACAGTACTGAGGGAGACGTACTGTCGGAGGGGCAGTACTGAGGGAGTGCCGCACTGTCGGAGGGGCAGTACTGAGGGAGACGTACTGTCGGAGGGGCAGTACTGAGGGAGACGTACTGTCGGAGGGACAGTACTGAGGGAGTGCCGCACTGTCGGAGGGACAGCACTGAGGGAGACGTACTGTCGGAGGGGCAGTACTGAGGGAGTGCCGCACTGTCGGAGGGGCAGTACTGAGGGAGACGTACTGTCGGATGGGCAGTACTGAGGGAGACGTACTGTCGGAGGGGCAGTACTGAGGGAGACGTACTGTCGGAGGGACAGTACTGAGGGAGTGCCGCATTGTCGGAGGGACAGTACTGAGGGAGACGTACTGTCGGAGGGGTAGTACTGAGGGAGTGCCGCACTGTCGGAGGGGCAGTACTGAGGGAGACGTACTGTCGGAGGGGCAGTACTGAGGGAGACGTACTGTCGGAGGGACAGTACTGAGGGAGTGCCGCACTGTCGGAGGGACAGTACTGAGGGAGACGTACTGTCGGAGGGGCAGTACTGAGGGAGTGCCGTACTGTCGGAGGGGCAGTACTGAGGGAGACGTACTGTCGGAGGGGCAGTACTGAGGGAGACGTACTGTCGGAGGGACAGTACTGAGGGAGACCCGTACTGTCGGAGGGACAGTACTGAGGCAGTGCCGCACTGTCGGAGGGACAGTACTGAGGGAGACGTACTGTCGGAGGGACAGTACTGAGGGAGACGTACTGTCGGAGGGACAGTACTGAGGGAGTGCCGCACTGTCGGAGGGGCAGTACTGAGGGAGACGTACTGTCGGAGGGACAGTACTGAGGGAGACGTACTGTCGGAGGGACAGTACTGAGGGAGACGTACTGTCGGAGGGGAAGTACTGAGGGAGTGCCGTACTGTCGGAGGGACAGTACTGAGGGAGTGCCGCACTGTCGGAGGGACAGTACTGAGGGAGACATACTGTCGGAGGGGCAGTACTGAGGGAGACGTACTGTCGGAGGGACAGTACTGAGGGAGACGTACTGTCGGAGGGACAGTACTGAGGGAGACGTACTGTCGGAGGGACAGTACTGAGGGAGACGTACTGTCGGAGGGGCAGTACTGAGGGAGACGTACTGTCGGAGGGACAGTACTGAGGGAGACGTACTGTCGGAGGGACAGTACTGAGGGAGACGTACTGTCGGAGGGGAAGTACTGAGGGAGACGTACTGTCGGAGGGGAAGTACTGAGGGAGACGTACTGTCGGAGGGGCAGTACTGAGGGAGACGTACTGTCGGAGGGGCAGTACTGATGGAGACGTACTGTCGGAGGGGAAGTACTGAGGGAGTGCCGTACTGTCGGAGGGACAGTACTGAGGGAGTGACGTACTGTCGGAGGGACAGTACTGAGGGAGTGCCGTACTGTCGGAGGGACAGTACTGAGGGAGACATATTGTCGGAGGGACAGTACTGAGGGAGACGTACTGTCGGAGGGACAGTACTGAGGGAGACGTACTGTCGGAGGGACAGTACTGAGGGAGACGTACTGTCGGAGGGGCAGTACTGAGGGAGACGTACTGTGGGAGGGACAGTACTGAGGGAGACGTACTGTCGGAGGGACAGTACTGAGGGAGACGTACTGTCGGAGGGGCAGTACTGAGGGAGACGTACTGTGGGAGGGACAGTACTGAGGGAGACGTACTGTCGGAGGGACAATACTGAGGGAGTGACGTACTGTCGGAGGGACAGTACTGAGGGAGACGTACTGTCGGAGGGACAGTACTGAGGGAGTGACGTACTGTCGGAGGGACAGTACTGAGGGAGACGTACTGTCGGAGGGACAGTACTGAGGGAGACGTACTGTCGGAGGGACAATACTGAGGGAGTGACGTACTGTCGGAGGGACAGTACTGAGGGAGACGTACTGTCGGAGGGACAGTACTGAGGGAGACGTACTGTCGGAGGGACAGTACTGAGGGAGTGACGTACTGTCGGAGGGACAGTACTGAGGGAGACGTACTGTCGGAGGGACAGTACTGAGGGAGTGACGTACTGTCGGAGGGGCAGTACTGAGGGAGACGTACTGTCGGAGGGTCAGTACTGAGGAGTGCCGCACTGTCGGAGGGGCAGTACTGAGGGAGTGCAGTACTGTCGGAGGGACAGTACTGAGGAGTGCCGTACTGTCGGAGGGACAGTACTGAGGGAGACGTACTGTCGGAGGGGCAGTACTGAGGGAGACGTACTGTCGGAGGGACAGTACTGAGGGAGACGTACTGTCGGAGGGGCAGTACTGAGGGAGACGTACTGTCGGAGGGGCAGTACTGAGGGAGACGTACTGTCGGAGGGACAGTACTGAGGGAGACGTACTGTCGGAGGGACAGTACTGAGGGAGACGTACTGTCGGAGGGACAGTACTGAGGGAGACGTACTGTCGGAGGGACAATACTGAGGGAGTGACGTACTGTCGGAGGGACAGTACTGAGGGAGACGTACTGTCGGAGGGACAGTACTGAGGGAGTGACGTACTGTCGGAGGGGCAGTACTGAGGGAGACGTACTGTCGGAGGGTCAGTACTGAGGAGTGCCGCACTGTCGGAGGGGCAGTACTGAGGGAGACGTACTGTCGGAGGGACAGTACTGAGGGAGTGACGTACTGTCGGAGGGACAGTACTGAGGGAGACGTACTGTCGGAGGGACAGTACTGAGGGAGACGTACTGTCGGAGGGACAGTACTGAGGAGTGCCGTACTGTCGGAGGGACAGTACTGAGGGAGACGTACTGTCGGAGGGGCAGTACTGAGGGAGACGTACTGTCGGAGGGGCAGTACTGAGGGAGACGTACTGTCGGAGGGACAGTACTGAGGGAGTGCTGTACTGTCGGAGGGACAGTACTGAGGCAGTGCCGCACTGTCGGAGGGACAGTACTGAGGGAGACGTACTGTCGGAGGGGCAGTACTGAGGGAGACGTACTGTCGGAGGGGCAGTACTGAGGGAGACGTACTGTCGGAGGGACAGTACTGAGGGAGTGCTGTACTGTCGGAGGGACAGTACTGAGGGAGACGTACTGTCGGAGGGGCAGTACTGAGGGAGACGTACTGTCGGAGGGACAGTACTGAGGGAGACGTACTGTCGGAGGGACAGTACTGAGGGAGACGTACTGTCGGAGGGACAGTACTGAGGGAGACGTACTGTCGGAGGGGAAGTACTGAGGGAGTGCCGTACTGTCGGAGGGACAGTACTGAGGGAGTGACGTACTGTCGGAGGGACAGTACTGAGGGAGTGCCGTACTGTCGGAGGGACAGTACTGAGGGAGACATATTGTCGGAGGGACAGTACTGAGGGAGACGTACTGTCGGAGGGACAGTACTGAGGGAGACGTACTGTCGGAGGGACAGTACTGAGGGAGACGTACTGTCGGAGGGGCAGTACTGAGGGAGACGTACTGTGGGAGGGACAGTACTGAGGGAGACGTACTGTCGGAGGGACAGTACTGAGGGAGACGTACTGTCGGAGGGACAGTACTGAGGGAGACGTACTGTGGGAGGGACAGTACTGAGGGAGACGTACTGTCGGAGGGACAGTACTGAGGGAGACGTACTGTGGGAGGGACAGTACTGAGGGAGACGTACTGTCGAAGGGGCAGTACTGAGGGAGACGTACTGTGGGAGGGACAGTACTGAGGGAGACGTACTGTCGGAGGGACAGTACTGAGGGAGACGTACTGTCGGAGGGACAGTACTGAGGGAGACGTACTGTCGGAGGGACAGTACTGAGGGAGACGTACTGTCGGAGGGACAGTACTGAGGGAGATGTACAGTCGGAGGGACAGTACTGAGGGAGTGACGTACTGTCGGAGGGACAGTACTGAGGGAGACGTACTGTCGGAGGGACAGTACTGAGGGAGTGACGTACTGTCGGAGGGGCAGTACTGAGGGAGACGTACTGTCGGAGGGTCAGTACTGAGGAGTGCCGCACTGTCGGAGGGGCAGTACTGAGGGAGTGCAGTACTGTCGGAGGGACAGTACTGAGGAGTGCCGTACTGTCGGAGGGACAGTACTGAGGGAGACGTACTGTCGGAGGGGCAGTACTGAGGGAGACGTACTGTCGGAGGGGCAGTACTGAGGGAGACGTACTGTCGGAGGGACAGTACTGAGGGAGACGTACTGTCGGAGGGGCAGTACTGAGGGAGACGTACTGTCGGAGGGGCAGTACTGAGGGAGACGTACTGTCGGAGGGGCTGTACTGAGGGAGACGTACTGTCGGAGGGGCAGTACTGAGGGAGACGTACTGTCGGAGGGACAGTACTGAGGGAGACGTACTGTCGGAGGGGCAGTACTGAGGGAGACGTACTGTCGGAGGGGCAGTACTGAGGGAGACGTACTGTCGGAGGGGCAGTACTGAGGGAGACGTACTGTCGGAGGGGCAGTACTGAGGGAGACGTACTGTCGGAGGGACAGTACTGAGGGAGTGCCGTACTGTCGGAGGGGCAGTACTGAGGGAGACGTTCTGTCGGAGGGAGAGTATTGAGGGAGACGTACTGTCGGAGGGGCAGTACTGAGGGAGACGTACTGTCGGAGGGACAGTACTGAGGGAGTGCCGCACTGTCGGAGGGACAGTACTGAGGGAGACGTACTGTCGGAGGGGCAGTACTGAGGGAGTGCCGTACTGTCGGAGGGGCAGTACTGAGGGAGACGTACTGTCGGAGGGGCAGTACTGAGGGAGACGTACTGTCGGAGGGACAGTACTGAGGGAGTGCCGTACTGTCGGAGGGACAGTACTGAGGCAGTGCCGCACTGTCGGAGGGACAGTACTGAGGGAGACGTACTGTCGGAGGGACAGTACTGAGGGAGACGTACTGTCGGAGGGACAGTACTGAGGGAGACGTACTGTCGGAGGGGAAGTACTGAGGGAGTGCCGTACTGTCGGAGGGACAGTACTGAGGGAGTGCCGCACTGTCGGAGGGACAGTACTGAGGGAGACGTACTGTCGGAGGGGCAGTACTGAGGGAGACGTACTGTCGGAGGGGCAGTACTGAGGGAGACATACTGTCGGAGGGGCAGTACTGAGGGAGACGTACTGTCGGAGGGACAGTACTGAGGGAGACGTACTGTCGGAGGGACAGTACTGAGGGAGACGTACTGTCGGAGGGACAGTACTGAGGGAGACGTACTGTCGGAGGGGAAGTACTGAGGGAGTGCCGTACTGTCGGAGGGACAGTACTGAGGGAGTGACGTACTGTCGGAGGGACAGTACTGAGGGAGTGCCGTACTGTCGGAGGGACAGTACTGAGGGAGACATATTGTCGGAGGGACAGTACTGAGGGAGACGTACTGTCGGAGGGACAGTACTGAGGGAGACGTACTGTCGGAGGGACAGTACTGAGGGAGTGACGTACTGTCGGAGGGACAGTACTGAGGGAGACGTACTGTCGGAGGGACAGTACTGAGGGAGACGTACTGTCGGAGGGACAGTACTGAGGGAGACGTACTGTCGGAGGGACAGTACTGAGGGAGTGACGTACTGTCGGAGGGGCAGTACTGAGGGAGACGTACTGTGGGAGGGACAGTACTGAGGGAGACGTATTGTCGGAGGGACAGTACTGAGGGAGTGCCGTACTGTCGGAGGGACAGTACTGAGGGAGACGTACTGTCGGAGGGGCAGTACTGAGGGAGACGTACTGTGGGAGGGACAGTACTGAGGGAGACGTACTGTCGGAGGGACAGTACTGAGGGAGACGTACTGTCGGAGGGGCAGTACTGAGGGAGACGTACTGTCGGAGGGACAGTACTGAGGGAGACGTACTGTCGGAGGGACAGTACTGAGGGAGACGTACTGTCGGAGGGACAGTACTGAGGGAGTGACGTACTGTCGGAGGGGCAGTACTGAGGGAGACGTACTGTCGGAGGGGCAGTACTGAGGGAGTGCAGTACTGTCGGAGGGACAGTACTGAGGAGTGCCGTACTGTCGGAGGGACAGTACTGAGGGAGACGTACTGTCGGAGGGGCAGTACTGAGGGAGACGTACTGTCGGAGGGGCAGTACTGAGGGAGACGTACTGTCGGAGGGGCAGTACTGAGGGAGACGTACTGTCGGAGGGGCAGTACTGAGGGAGACGTACTGTCGGAGGGGCTGTACTGAGGGAGACGTACTGTCGGAGGGGCAGTACTGAGGGAGACGTACTGTCGGAGGGGCAGTACTGAGGGAGACGTACTGTCGGAGGGGCAGTACTGAGGGAGACGTACTGTCGGAGGGGCAGTACTGAGGGAGACGTACTGTCGGAGGGGCAGTACTGAGGGAGACGTACTGTCGGAGGGACAGTACTGAGGGAGTGCCGTACTGTCGGAGGGGCAGTACTGAGGGAGTGACGTACTGTCGGAGGGACAGTACTGAGGGAGTGACGTACTGTCGGAGGGACAGTACTGAGGGAGTGCCGTACTGTCGGAGGGGCAGTACTGAGGGAGACGTACTGTCGGAGGGACAGTACAGAGGGAGTGCCGTACTGTCGGAGGGACAGTACTGAGGGAGACGTACTGTCGGAGGGACAGTACTGAGGGGGACGTACTGTCGGAGGGACAGTACTGAGGGAGTGACGTACTGTCGGAGGGACAGTACTGAGGGAGTGACGTACTGTCGGAGGGACAGTACTGAGGGAGTGCCGTACTGTCGGAGGGGCAGTACTGAGGGAGAGACGTACTGTCGGAGGGGCAGTACTGAGGGAGACGTACTGTCGGAGGGACAGTACAGAGGGAGTGCCGTACTGTCGGAGGGACAGTACTGAGGGAGACGTACTGTCGGAGGGGCAGTACTGAGGGAGACGTACTGTCGGAGGGGCAGTACTGAGGGAGACGTACTGTCGGAGGGACAGTACTGAGAGAGACGTACTGTCGGAGGGACAGTACAGAGGGAGTGCCGTACTGTCGGAGGGACAGTACTGAGGGGGACGTACTGTCGGAGGGACAGTACTGAGGGGGACGTACTGTCGGAGGGACAGTACTGAGGGAGTGACGTACTGTCGGAGGGACAGTACTGAGGGAGACGTACTGTCGGAGGGACAGTACTGAGGGAGTGACGTACTGTCGGAGGGACAGTACTGAGGGAGTGCCGTACTGTCGGAGGGGCAGTACTGAGGGAGAGACGTACTGTCGGAGGGGCAGTACTGAGGGAGAGACGTACTGTCGGAGGGACAGTACTGAGGGAGTGACGTACTGTCGGAGGGACAGTACTGAGGGAGTGACGTACTGTCGGAGGGACAGTACTGAGGGAGTGCCGTACTGTCGGAGGGGCAGTACTGAGGGAGACGTACTGTCGGAGGGACAGTACAGAGGGAGTGCCGTACTGTCGGAGGGACAGTACTGAGGGGGACGTACTGTCGGAGGGACAGTACTGAGGGGGACGTACTGTCGGAGGGACAGTACTGAGGGAGTGACGTACTGTCGGAGGGACAGTACTGAGGGAGTGACGTACTGTCGGAGGGACAGTACTGAGGGAGACGTACTGTCGGAGGGACAGTACTGAGAGAGACGTACTGTCGGAGGGACAGTACAGAGGGAGTGCCGTACTGTCGGAGGGACAGTACTGAGGGGGACATACTGTCGGAGGGACAGTACTGAGGGGGACGTACTGTCGGAGGGACAGTACTGAGGGAGTGACGTACTGTCGGAGGGACAGTACTGAGGGAGTGCCGTACTGTCGGAGGGGCAGTACTGAGGGAGAGACGTACTGTCGGAGGGGCAGTACTGAGGGAGACGTACTGTCGGAGGGACAGTACAGAGGGAGTGCCGTACTGTCGGAGGGACAGTACTGAGGGAGACGTACTGTCGGAGGGACAGTACTGAGGGAGTGCCGTACTGTCGGAGGGACAGTACTGAGGGAGACGTACTGTCGGAGGGACAGTACTGAGGGAGACGTACTGTCGGAGGGACAGTACTGAGGGAGACGTACTGTCGGAGGGACAGTACTGAGGGAGTGCAGTACTGTCGGAGGGACAGTACTGAGGGAAACGTACTGTCGGAGGGACAGTACTGAGGGAGACGTACTGTCGGAGGGGCAGTACTGAGGGAGTGCAGTACTGTCGGAGGGACAGTACTGAGGGAAACGTACTGTCGGAGGGACAGTACTGAGGGAGTGACGTACTGTCGGAGGGGCAGTACTGAGGGAGACGTACTGTCGGAGGGACAGTACTGAGGGAGTGCCGTACTGTCGGAGTGGCAGTACTGAGGGAGACCTACTGTCGGAGGGACAGTACTGAGGGAGTGCCGTACTGTCGGAGGGACAGTACTGAGGGTGACGTACTGTCGGAGGGGCAGTACTGAGGGAGACGTACTGTCGGAGGGACAGTACTGAGGGAGACGTACTGTCGGAGGGGCAGTACTGAGGGAGACGTACTGTCGGAGGGGCAGTACTGAGGGAGTGCCGTACTGTCGGAGGGACAGTACTGACGGAGACGTACTTTCGGAGGGACAGTACTGAGGGAGACGTACTGTCGGAGGGACAGTACTGAGGGAGACGTACTGTCGGAGGGACAGTACTGACGGAGACGTACTTTCGGAGGGACAGTACTGACGGAGACGTACTGTCGGAGGGACAGTACTGAGGGAGACGTACTGTCGGAGGGACAGTACTGAGGGAGATGTACTGTCGGAGGGGCAGTACTGAGGGAGACGTACTGTCGGAGGGACAGTACTGAGGGAGACGTACTGTCGGAGGGACAGTACTGAGGGAGTGCCGTACTGTCGGAGGGGCAGTACTGAGGGAGACGTACTGTCGGAGGGACAGTACTGAGGGAGACGTACTGTCGGAGGGACAGTACTGACGGAGACGTACTGTCGGAGGGTCAGTACTGAGGGAGACGTACTGTCGGAGGGACAGTACTGAGGGAGACGTACTGTCGGAGGGACAGTACTGACGGAGACGTACTGTCGGAGGGGCAGTACTGAGGGAGACGTACTGTCGGAGGGACAGTACTGAGGGAGACGTACTGTCGGAGGGACAGTACTGAGGGAGACGTACTGTCGGAGGGACAGTACTGAGGGAGACGTACTGTCGGAGGGGCAGTACTGAGGGAGACGTACTGTCGGAGGGACAGTACTGAGCGAGTGCCGTACTGTCGGAGGTGCAGTACTGAGGGAGACGTACTGTCGGAGGGACAGTACTGAGGGAGACGTACTGTCGGAGGGACAGTACTGAGGGAGACGTACTGTCGGAGTGACAGTACTGAGGGAGACGTACTGTCGGAGGGGCAGGACTGAGGGAGTGCCGTACTGTCGGAGGGACAGTACTGAGGGAGTGCCGTAGTGTCGGAGGGGCAGTACTGAGGGAGTGCCGTACTGTCGGAGGGACAGTACTGAGGGAGACGTACAGTCGGAGGGACAGTACTGAGGGAGACGTACTGTCGGAGGGACAGTACTGAGGGAGACGTACTGTCGGAGGGGCAGTACTGAGGGAGACGTACTGTCGGAGGGGCAGTACTGAGGGAAACGTACTGTCGGAGGGGCAGTACTGAGGGAGACGTACTGTCGGAGGGACAGTACTGAGGGAGACGTACTGTCGGAGGGGCAGTACTGAGGGAGACGTACTGTCGGAGGGGCAGTACTGAGGGAGACGTACTGTCGGAGGGACAGTACTGAGGGAAACGTACTGTCGGAGGGACAGTACTGAGGGAGACGTACTGTCGGAGGGACAGTACTGAGGGAGACGTACTGTCGGAGGGGCAGTACTGAGGAGTGCCGCACTGTCGGAGGGGCAGTACTGAGGGAGTGCTGCAATGTCGGAGGGACAGTACTGAGGGAGACGTACTGTCGGAGGGGCATTACTGAGGGAGTGACGTACTGTCGGAGGGACAGTACTGAGGGAGACGTACTGTCGGAGGGACAATACTGAGGGAGTGACGTACTGTCGGAGGGACAGTACTGAGGGAGTGCCGCAATGTCGGAGGGGTAATACTGAGGGAGTGACGTACTGTCGGAGGGGCAGTACTGAGGGAGACGTACTGTCGGAGGGACTGTACTGAGGGAGACGTACTGTCGGAGGGGCAGTACTGAGGGAGACGTACTGTCGGAGGGGCAGTACTGAGGGAGACGTACTGTCGGAGTGGCAGTACTGAGGGAGTGCCGTACCGTCGGAGGGACAGTACTGAGGGAGACGTACTGTCGGAGGGACAGTACTGAGGGAAACGTACTGTCGGAGGGGCAGTACTGAGGGAGACGTATTGTCGGAGAGGCAATACTGAGGGAGTGACGGACTGTCGGAGGGGCAGTACTGAGGGAGACGTACTGTCGGAGGGGCAGTACTGAGGGAGTGACGCACTGTCGGAGGGATAGTACTGAGGGAGTGCCGCACTGTCGGAGGGGTAGTACTGAGGGAGTGCCGTACTGTCGGAGGGGCAGTACTGAGGGAGTGACGCACTGTCGGAGGGATAGTACTGAGGGAGACGTACTGTCGGAGGGACAGTACTGAGGGAGACGTACTGTCGGAGGGACAGTACTGAGGGAGACGTACTGTCGGAGGGGCAGTACTGAGGGAGACGTACTGTCGGAGGGACAGTACTGAGGGAGACGTACTGTCGGAGGGTCAGTACTGAGGGAGACGTACTGTCGGAGGGACAGTACTGAGGGAGTGCCGCACTGTCGGGGGGACAGTACTGAGGGAGACGTACTGTCGGAGGGACAGTACTGAGGGAGACGTACTGTCGGAGGGACAGTACTGAGGGAGACGTACTGTCGGAGGGACAGTACTGAGGGAGTGCCGCACTGTCGGGGGGACAGTACTGAGGGAGACGTATTGTTGGAGGGGCAGTACTGAGGGAGACGTACTGTCGGAGGGGCAGTACTGAGGGAGACGTACTGTCGGAGGGGCAGTACTGAGGGAGACGTACTGTCGGAGGGGCAGTACTGAGGGAGACGTACTGTCGGAGGGACAGTACTGAGGGAGACGTACTGTCGGAGGGTCAGTACTGAGGGAGACGTACTGTCGGAGGGACAGTACTGAGGGAGACGTACTGTCGGAGGGTCAGTACTGAGGGAGACGTACTGTCGGAGGGGCAGTACTGAGGGAGACGTACTGTCGGAGGGGCAGTACTGAGGGAGACGTACTGTCGGAGGGACAGTACTGAGGGAGACGTACTGTCGGAGGGTCAGTACTGAGGGAGACGTACTGTCGGAGGGTCAGTACTGAGGGAGACGTACTGTCGGAGGGGCAGTACTGAGGGAGACGTACTGTCGGAGGGGTAGTACTGAGGGAGTGCCGTACTGTCGGAGGGGCAGTAGTGAGGGAGACGTACTGTCGGAGGGACAGTACTGAGGGAGACGTACTGTCGGAGGGGCAGTACTGAGGGAGACGTACTGTCGGAGGGGCAGTACTGAGGGAGTGCCGTACTGTCGGAGGGGCAGTACTGAGGGAGACGTACTGTCGGAGGGGCAGTACTGAGGGAGTGCCGTACTGTCGGAGGGGTAGTACTGAGGGAGTGCCGTACTGTCGGAGGGGCAGTACTGAGGGAGCGCCGCACTGTCGGAGGGGCAGTGCTGAGGGAGTGCCGCACTGTCGGAGGGGCAGTACTGAGGGAGTGCCGTACTGTCGGAGGGGCAGTACTGAGGGAGTGCCGTACTGTCGGAGGGGCAGTACTGAGGGAGTGCCGTACTGTCGGAGGGGCAGTACTGAGGGAGACGTACTGTCGGAGGGACAGTACTGAGGGAGACGTACTGTCGGAGGGACAGTACTGAGGGAGTGCCGTACTGTCGGAGGGGCAGTACTGAGCGAGACGTACTGTCGGAGGGGCAGTACTGAGGGAGACGTACTGTCGGAGGGACAGTACTGAGGGAGACGTACTGTCGGAGGGACAGTACTGAGGGAGACGTACTGTCGGAGGGACAGTACTGAGGGAGTGCCGTACTGTCGGAGGGACAGTACTGAGGGAGACGTACTGTCGGAGGGGCAGTACTGAGGGAGACGTACTGTCGGAGGGGCAGTACTGAGGGAGACGTACTGTCGGAGGGGCAGTAGTGAGGGAGACGTATTGTCGGAGTGACAGTACTGAGGGAGACGTACTGTCGGAGGGACAGTACTGAGGGAGACGTACTGTCGGAGGGACAGTACTGAGGGAGACATACTGTCGGAGGGGCAGTAGTGAGGGAGACGTATTGTCGGAGTGACAGTACTGAGGGAGACGTACTGTCGGAGGGACAGTACAGAGGGAGACGTACTGTCGGAGGGGCAGTACTGAGGGAGTGCCGCACTGTCGGAGGGACAATTACTGAGGGAGACATACTTTCGGAGGGTCAGTACTGAGGGAGTGCCGCACTGTCGGAGGGGCAGTACTGAGGGAGACGTACTGTCGGAGGGACAGTACTGAGGAGTGCCGCACTGTCGGAGGGGCAGTACTGAGGGAGACGTACTGTCGGAGGGACAGTACTGAGGGAGAAGTACTGTCGGAGGGGCAGTACTGAGGGAGTGCCGCACTGTCGGAGGGACAGTACTGAGGGAGACGTACTGTCGGAGGGACAGTACTGAGGGAGACGTACTGTCGGAGGGGCAGTACTGAGGGAAACGTACTGTCGGAGGGACAGTATTGAGGGAGTGACGTCCTGTCGGAGGGGCAGTACTGAGGGAGACGTACTGTCGGAGGGGCAGTACTGAGGGAGACGTACTGTCGGAGGGGCAGTACTGAGGGAAACGTACTGTCGGAGGGACAGTATTGAGGGAGTGACGTCCTGTCGGAGGGGCAGTACTGAGGGAGACGTACTGTCGGAGGGGCAGTACTGAGGGAGACGTACTGTCGGAGGGACAGTACTGAGGGAGACGTACTGTCAGAGGGACAGTACTGAGGGAGTGCCGTACTGTCGGAGGGGCAGTACTGAGGGAGACGTACTGTCGGAGGGACAGTACTGAGGGAGACGTACTGTCGGAGGGGCAGTACTGAGGGAGTGCCGTACTGTCGGAGGGGCAGTACTGAGGGAGACGTACTGTCGGAGGGGCAGTACTGAGGGAGACGTACTGTCGGAGGGACAGTACTGAGGGAGACGTACTGTCGGAGGGACAGTACTGAGGGAGACGTACTGTCGGAGGGGCAGTACTGAGGGAGACGTACTGTCGGAGGGGCAGTACTGAGGGAGACGTACTGTCGGAGGGACAGTACTGAGGGAGACGTACTGTCGGAGGTGCAGTAGTGAGGGGGACGTACTGTCGGAGGGGCAGTACTGAGGGAGACGTACTGTCGGAGGGGCAGTACTGAGGGAGACGTACTGTCGGAGGGTCAGTACTGAGGGAGACGTACTGTCGGAGGGTCAGTACTGAGGGAGACGTACTGTCGGAGGGTCAGTACTGAGGGAGACGTACTGTCGGAGGGTCAGTACTGAGGGAGACGTACTGTCGGAGTGGCAGTACTGAGGGAGACGTACTGTCGGAGGGTCAGTACTGAGGGAGACGTACTGTCGGAGGGACAGTACTGAGGGAGACGTACTGTCGGAGTGGCAGTACTGAGGGAGACGTACTGTCGGAGTGGCAGTACTGAGGGAGACGTACTGTCGGAGGGTCAGTACTGAGGGAGACGTACTGTCGGAGTGGCAGTACTGAGGGAGACGTACTGTCGGAGTGGCAGTACTGAGGGAGACGTACTGTCGGAGGGACAGTACTGAGGGAGACGTACTGTCGGAGGGACAGTACTGAGGGAGACGTACTGTCGGAGGGACAGTACTGAGGGAGACGTACTGTCGGAGGGACAGTACTGAGGGAGACGTACTGTCGGAGGGGCAGTACTGAGGGAGACGTACTGTCGGAGGGGCAGTACTGAGGGAGTTGTTCTGTCGGAGGGGCAGTACTGAGGGAGACGTACTGTCGGAGGGGCAGTACTGAGGGAGACGTACTGTCGGAGGGACAGTACTGAGGGAGACGTTCTGTCGGAGGGACAGTATTGAGGGAAACGTACTGTCGGAGGGGCAGTACTGAGGGAGACGTACTGTCGGAGGGGCAGTACTGAGGGAGACGTACTGTCGGAGGGGCAGTACTGAGGGAGACGTACTGTCGGAGGGGCAGTACTGAGGGAGACGTACTGTCGGAGGGGCAGTACTGAGGGAGTGCCGTACTGTCGGAGGGACAGTACTGAGGGAGACGTACTGTCGGAGGGACAGTACTGAGGCAGACGTACTGTCGGAGGGACAGTACTGAGGGAGACGTACTGTCGGAGGGGCAGTACTGAGGGAGTGCCGTACTGTCGGAGGGACAGTACTGAGTGAGTGCCGTACTGTCGGAGGGGCAGTACTGAGGGAGACATACTGTCGGAGGGACAGTACTGAGGGAGTGCCGTACTGTCGGAGGGACAGTACTGAGGGAGACGTACTGTCGGAGGGGCAGTACTGAGGGAGACGTACTGTCGGAGGGGCAGTACTGAGGGAGACGTACTGTCGGAGGGGAAGTACTGAGGGAGACGTACTGTCGGAGGGACAGTACTGAGGGAGTGCCGTACTGTCGGAGGGACAGTACTGAGGGAGTGCCGTACTGTCGGAGGGACAGTACTGAGGGAGACGTACTGTCGGAGGGACAGTACTGAGGGAGACGTACTGTCGGAGGGACAGTACTGAGGGAGTGCCGTACTGTCGGAGGGACAGTACTGAGGGAGACGTACTGTCGGAGGGACAGTACTGAGGGAGATGTACTGTCGGAGGGACAGTACTGAGGGAGACGTACTGTCGGAGGGGCAGTACTGAGGGAGACGTACTGTCGGAGGAGCAGTAGTGAGGGAGACGTACTGTCGGAGTGACAGTACTGAGGGAGACGGACTGTCGGAGGGACAGCACTGAGGGAGACGTACTGTCGGAGTGACAGTACTGAGGGAGACGTACTGTCGGAGGGGCAGTACTGAGGGAGACGTACTGTCGGAGGGGCAGTACTGAGGGAGTGCCGTACTGTCGGAGGGACAGTACTGAGGGAGACGTACTGTCGGAGGGGCAGTACTGAGGGAGACGTACTGTCGGAGGGACAGTACTGAGGGAGAAGTACTGTCGGAGGGACAGTACTGAGGGAGACATACTGTCGGAGGGACAGTACTGAGGGAGACGTACTGTCGGAGGGACAGTACTGAGGGAGACGTACTGTCGGAGGGACAGTATTGAGGGAAACGTACTGTCGGAGGGACAGTATTGAGGGAAACGTACTGTCGGAGGGGCAGTACTGAGGGAGACGTACTGTCAGAGGGGCAGTACTGAGGGAGTACCGTACTGTCGGAGGGGCAGTACTGAGGGAGACGTACTGTCGGAGGGACAGTACTGAGGGAGACGTACTGTCGGAGGGACAGTACTGAGGGAGACGTACTGTCGGAGGGACAGTACTGAGGGAGACGTACTGTCGGAGGGACAGTACTGAGGGAGACGTACTGTCGGAGGGGCAGTACTGAGGGAGACGTACTGTCGGAGGGACAGTACTGAGGGAGACGTACTGTCGGAGGGACAGTACTGAGGGAGACGTACTGTCGGAGGGACAGTACTGAGGGAGACGTACTGTCGGAGGGACAGTACTGAGGGAGACGTACTGTCGGAGGGGCAGTACTGAGGGAGACGTACTGTCGGAGGGACAGTACTGAGGGAGACGTACTGTCGGAGGGACAGTACTGAGGGAGACGTACTGTCGGAGGGGCAGTACTGAGGGAGACGTACTGTCGGAGGGACAGTACTGAGGGAGACGTACTGTCGGAGGGGCAATACTGAGGGAGAGACGTACTGTCGGAGGTGCAGTAGTGAGGGAGACGTACCGTCGGAGGGGCAGTACTGAGGGAGACGTACTGTCGGAGGGACAGTACTGAGGGAGACGTACTGTCGGAGGGGCAGTACTGAGGGAGACGTACTGTCGGAGGGACAGTACTGAGGGAGACGTACCGTCGGAGGGGCAGTACTGAGGGAGACGTACTGTCGGAGGGACAGTACTGAGGGAGTGCCGTACTGTCGGAGGGACAGTATTGAGGGAGACGTTCTGTCGGAGGGGCAGTACTGAGGGAGTGCCGTACTGTCGGAGGGGCAGTACTGAGGGAGTGACGTACTGTCGGAGGGACAGTACTGAGGGTGACGTACTGTCGGAGGGGCAGTAGTGAGGGAGACGTACTGTCGGAGGGGCAGTACTGAGGGAGACGTACTGTCGCAGGGGCAGTACTGAGGGAGTGCCGTACTGTCGGAGGGACAGTACTGAGGGAGTGCCGTACTGTCGGAGGGACAGTACTGAGGGAGTGCCGCACTGTCGGAGGGACAGTACTGAGGGAGTGCCGTACTGTCGGAGGGGCAGTACTGAGGGAGTGCCGCACTGTCGGAGGGACAGTACTGAGGGAGTGCCGTACTGTCGGAGGGGCAGTACTAAGGGAGTGCCGTACTGTCGGAGGGGCAGTACTGAGGGAGACGTACTGTCGGAGGGGCAGTGCTGAGGGAGACGTACTGTCGGAGGGGCAGTATTGAGGGAGACGTTCTGTCGGAGGGGCAGTACTGAGGGAGTGCCGTACTGTCGGAGGGACAGTATTGAGGGAGACGTTCTGTCGGAGGGGCAGTACTGAGGGAGTGCCGTACTGTCGGAGGGACAGTGCTGAGGGAGACGTACTGTCGGAGGGGCAGTACTGAGGGAGACGTAATGTCGGAGGGGCAGTACTGAGGGAGACGTACTGTCGGAGGGGCAGTACTGAGGGAGGCGTACTGTCGGAGGGACAGTACTGAGGGAGACGTACTGTCGGAGGGACAGTACTGAGGGAGACGTACTGTCGGAGGGGCAGTAGTGAGGGAGACGTACTGTCGGAGGGACAGTACTGAGGGAGACGTACTGTCGGAGGGGCAGTACTGAGGGAGTGCCGTACTGTCGGAGGGACAGTACTGAGGGAGACGTACTGTCGGAGGGGCAGTACTGAGGGAGACGTACTGTCGGAGGGGCAGTACTGAGGGAGTGCCGCACTGTCGGAGGGGCAGTACTGAGGGAGTGACGTACTGTCGGAGGGACAGTACTGAGGGAGACGTACTGTCGGAGGGGCAGTACTGAGGGAGACGTACTGTCGGAGGGGCAGTACTAAGGGAGTGCCGTACTGTCGGAGGGGCAGTACTGAGGGAGTGACGTACTGTCGGAGGGACAGTACTGAGGGAGACGTACTGTCGGAGGGACAGTACTGAGGGAGACGTACTGTCGGAGGGACAGTGCTGAGGGAGACGTACTGTCGGAGGTGCAGTACTGAGGGAGACGTACTGTCGGAGGGGCAGTACTGAGGGAGTGCCGTACTGTCGGAGGGGCAGTACTGAGGGAGTGCCGCACTGTCGGAGGGGCAGTACTGAGGGAGTGCCGTACTGTCGGAGGGGCAGTACTGAGGGAGTGCCGCACTGTCGGAGGGGCAGTACTGAGGGAGTGCCGCACTGTCGGAGGGGCAGTACTGAGGGAGTGCCGCACTGTCGGAGGGGCAGTACTGAGGGAGTGCTGCACTGTCGGAGGGACAGTACTGAGGGAGACGAACTGTCGGAGGGACAGTACTGAGGGAGACGTACTGTCGGAGGGACAGTACTGAGGGAGACGTACTGTCGGAGGGGCAGTACTGAGGGAGACGTACTGTCGGAGGGACAATACTGAGGGAGACGTACTGTCGGAGGGACAGTACTGAGGGAGTGCCGCACTGTCGGAGGGGCATTACTGAGGGAGACGTACTGTCGGAGGGACAATACTGAGGGAGACGTACTGTCGGAGGGACAGTACTGAGGGAGTGCCGCACTGTCGGAGGGGCATTACTGAGGGAGACGTACTGTCGGAGGGACAGTACTGAGGGAGACGTACTGTCGGAGCGACAGTACTGAGGGAGTGCCGTACTGTCGGAGGGACAGTACTGAGGGAGTGCTGCACTGTCGGAGGGACAGTACTGAGGGAGACGAACTGTCGGAGGGACAGTACTGAGGGAGACGTACTGTCGGAGGGACAGTACTGAGGGAGACGAACTGTCGGAGGGACAGTACTGAGGGAGTGACGTACTGTCGGAGGGACAGTACTGAGGGAGTGACGTACTGTCGGAGGGACAGTACTGAGGGAGTGCCGTACTGTCGGAGGGGCAGTACTGAGGGAGACGTACTGTCGGAGGGGCAGTACTGAGGGAGTGCCGTACTGTCGGAGGGACAGTACTGAGGGAGACGTACTGTCGGAGGGACAGTACTGAGGGAGACGCACTTTCGGAGGGACAGTACTGAGGGAGACGTACTGTCGGAGGGACAGTACTGAGGGAGACGTACTGTTGGAGGGACAGTACTGAGGGAGACGTACTGTCGGAGGGACAGTACTGAGGGAGTGACGTACTGTCGGAGGGACAGTACTGAGGGAGACGTACTGTCGGAGGGACAGTACTGAGGGAGTGACGTACTGTCGGAGGGACAGTACTGAGGGAGACGTACTGTCGGAGTGACAGTACTGAGGGAGACGTACTGTCGGAGGGACAGTACTGAGGGAGACGTACTGTCGGAGGTACAGTACTGAGGGAGACGTACTGTCGGAGGGGCAGTACTGAGGGAGACGTACTGTCGGAGGGACAGTACTGAGGGAGACGTACTGTCGGAGGGACAGTACTGAGGGAGACGTACTGTCGGAGGGGCAGTACTGAGGGAGACGTACTGTCGGAGGGACAGCACTGAGGGAGAGACGTACTGTCGGAGGGACTGTACTGAGGGAGACGTACTGTTGGAGGGGCAGTACTGAGGGAGACGTACTGTTGGAGGGGCAGTACTGAGGGAGACGTACTGTCGGAGGGGCAGTACTGAGGGAGTGCCGCACTGTCGGAGGGACAGTACTGAGGGAGACTTACTGTCGGAGGGGCAGTACTGAGGGAGACGTACTGTAGGAGGGACAGTACTGAGGGAGACGTACTGTCGGAGGGACAGTACTGAGGGAGTGCCGTACTGTCGGAGGGGCAGTACTGAGGGAGACGTGCTGTCGGAGGGGCAGTACTGAGGGAGCGACGTACTGTCGGAGGGGCAGTACTGAGGGAGTGCCTTACTGTCGGAGGGGCAGTACTGAGGGAGACGTACTGTCGGAGGGGCAGTACTGAGGGAGACGCACTGTCGGAGGGGCAGTACTGAGGGAGACGCACTGTCGGAGGGACAGCACTGAGGGAGACGTACTGTCGGAGGGGCAGTACTGAGGGAGACGTACTGTGGGAGGGGCAGTACTGAGGGAGACGTACTGTCGGAGGGGCAGTACTGAGGGAGTGCCGCACTGACGGAGGGGCAGTACTGAGGGAGACGTACTGTCGGAGGGACAGTACTGAGGGAGACGTACTGTCGGAGGGACAGTACTGAGGGAGACGTACTGTCGGAGGGACAGTACTGAGGGAGTGCCGTACTGTCGGAGTGACAGGACTGAGGGAGATGTACTGTCGGAGGGGCAGTACTGAGGGAGACGTACTGTCGGAGGGACAGTACTGAGGGAGACGTACTGTCGGAGGGACAGTACTGAGGGAGACGTACTGTCGGAGGGGCAGTACTGAGGGAGACGTACTGTCGGAGGGACAGTACTGAGGGAGACGTACTGTCGGAGGGGCAGTACTGAGGGAGATGTACTGTCGGAGGGGCAGTACTGAGGGAGACGTACTGCCGGAGGGGCAGTACTGAGGGAGACGTACTGTCGGAGGGACAGTACTGAGGGAGACGTACTGTCGGAGGGGCAGTACTGAGGGAGACGTACTGTCGGAGGGGCAGTACTGAGGGAGACGTACTGTCGGAGGGGCAGTACTGAGGGAGTGCCGTACTGTCGGAGGGACAGTACTGAGGGAGACGTACTGTCGGAGGGACAGTACTGAGGGAGACGTACTGTCGGAGGGGCAGTACTGAGGGAGACGTACTGTCGGAGGGACAGTACTGAGGGAGACGTACTGTCGGAGGGACAGTACTGAGGGAGACGTACTGTCGGAGGGGCAGTACTGAGGGAGACGAACTGTCGGAGGGACAGTACTGAGGGAGTGCCGTACTGTCGGAGGGGCAGTACTGAGGGAGACGTACTGTCGGAGGGGCAGTACTGAGGGAGACGTACTGTCGGAGGGACAGTACTGAGGGAGACGTACTGTCGGAGGGACAGTACTGAGGGAGACGAACTGTCGGAGGGACAGTACTGAGGGAGTGCCGTACTGTCGGAGGGGCAGTACTGAGGGAGACGTACTGTCGGAGGGGCAGTACTGAGGGAGACGTACTGTCGGAGGGACAGTACTGAGGGAGACGTACTGTCGGAGGGGCAGTACTGAGGGAGACGTACTGTCGGAGGGACAGTACTGAGGGAGACGTACTGTCGGAGGGACAGTACTGAGGGAGACGTACTGTCGGAGGGGCAGTACTGAGGGAGACGTACTGTCGGAGGGACAGTACTGAGGGAGACGTACTGTCGGAGGGACAGTACTGAGGGAGACGTACTGTCGGAGGGACAGTACTGAGGGAGACGTACTGTCGGAGGGACAGTACTGAGGGAGACGTACTGTCGGAGGGACAGTACTGAGGGAGACGTACTGTCGGAGGGACAGTACTGAGGGAGACGTACTGTCGGAGGGACAGTACTGAGGGAGACGTACTGTCGGAGGGGCAGTACTGAGGGAGAGACGTACTGTCGGAGGGACAGTACTGAGGGAGACGTACTGTCGGAGGGGCAGTACTGAGGGAGTGCCGTACTGTCGGAGGGGCAGTACTGAGGGAGTGCCGTACTGTTGGAGGGGCAGTACTGAGGGAGTGCCGCACTGTCGGAGGGGCAGTACTGAGGGAGAGACGTACTGTCGGAGGGACAGTACTGAGGGAGACGTACTGTCGGAGGGACAGTACTGAGGGAGAGACGTACTGTCGGAGGGACAGTACTGAGGGAGACGTACTGTCGGAGGGGCAGTACTGAGGGAGAGACGTACTGTCGGAGGGACAGTACTGAGGGAGAGACGTACTGTCGGAGGGACAGTACTGAGGGAGACGTACTGTCGGAGGGGCAGTACTGAGGGAGACGTACTGTCGGAGGGGCAGTACTGAGGGAGTGCCGTACTGTTGGAGGGGCAGTACTGAGGGAGACGTACTGTCGGAGGGACAGTACTGAGGGAGTGCCGTACTGTCGGAGGGGCAGTACTGAGGGAGACGTACTGTCGGAGGGACAGTACTGAGGGAGACGTACTGTCGGAGGGACAGTACTGAGGGAGACGTACTGTCGGAGGGACAGTACTGAGGGAGTGCCGTACTGTTGGAGGGGCAGTACTGAGGGAGTGCCGCACTGTCGGAGGGACAGTACTGAGGGAGAGACGTACTGTCGGAGGGGCAGTACTGAGGGAGACGTACTGTCGGAGGGACAGTACTGAGGGAGACGTACTGTCGGAGGGGCAGTACTGAGGGAGACGTACTGTCGGAGGGGCAGTACTGAGGGAGACGTACTGTCGGAGGGGCAGTACTGAGGGAGAGACGTACTGTCGGAGGGACAGTACTGAGGGAGACGTACTGTTGGAGGGGCAGTACTGAGGGAGACGTACTGTTGAGGGGCAGTACTGAGGGAGACGTACTGTCGGAGGGACAGTACTGAGGGAGACGTACTGTCGGAGGGACAGTACTGTGGGAGACGTACTGTTGAGGGGCAGTACTGAGGGAGACGTACTGTCGGAGGGGCAGTACTGAGGGAGACATACTGTCGGAGGGGCAGTACTGAGGGAGACATACTGTCGGAGGGACAGTACTGAGGGAGTGCCGCACTGACGGAGGGGCAGTACTGAGGGAGATGTACTGTCGGAGGGACAGTACTGAGGGAGTGCCGTACTGTCGGAGGGACAGTACTGAGGGAGAGACGTACTGTCGGAGGGACAGTACTGAGTGAGAGACGTACTGTCGGAGGGACAGTACTGAGGGAGACTTACTGTCGGAGGGGCAGTACTGAGGGAGACGTACTGTCGGAGGGACAGTACTGAGGGAGACGTACTGTCGGAGGGGCAGTACTGAGGGAGTGCCGTACTGTCGGAGGGGCAGTACTGAGGGAGACGTACTGTCGGAGGGGCAGTACTGAGGGAGACGTACTGTCGGAGGGGCAGTACTGAGGGAGAGACGTACTGTCGGAGGGACAGTACTGAGGGAGACGTACTGTTGGAGGGACAGTACTGAGGGAGACGTACTGTCGGAGGGGCAGTACTGAGGGAGTGCCGTACTGTCGGAGGGGCAGTACTGAGGGAGACGTACTGTCGGAGGGACAGTACTGAGGGAGACGTACTGTTGGAGGGACAGTACTGAGGGAGACGTACTGTCGGAGGGGCAGTACTGAGGGAGACGTACTGTCGGAGGGACAGTACTGAGGGAGACGTACTGTCGGAGGGACAGTACTGAGGGAGACTTACTGTCGGAGGGGCAGTAGTGAGGGAGAAGTACTGTCGGAGGGGCAGTACTGAGGGAGACGTACTGTCGGAGGGGCAGTACTGAGGGAGTGCCGTACTGTCGGAGGGGCAGTACTGAGGGAGACTTGCTGTCGGAGGGGCAGTACTGAGGGAGACGTACTGTCGGAGGGACAGTACTGAGGGAGACGTACTGTCGGAGGGGCAGTACTGAGGGAGACGTACTGTCGGAGGGACAGTACTGAGGGAGTGCCGTACTGTCGGAGGGACAGTACTGAGGGAGACGTACTGTCGGAGGGGCAGTACTGAGGGAGTGCCGTACTGTCGGAGGGGCAGTACTGAGGGATTGCCGTACTGTCGGAGGGACAGTACTGAGGGAGACGTACTGTCGGAGGGGCAGTACTGAGGGAGTGCCGTACTGTCGGAGGGGCAGTACTGAGGGATTGCCGTACTGTCGGAGGGACAGTACTGAGGGAGACGTACTGTCGGAGGGACAGTACTGAGGGAGACGTACTGTCGGAGGGGCAGTACTGAGGGAGTGACGTACTGTCGGAGGGGCAGTACTGAGGGAGACGTACTGTCGGAGGGACAGTACTGAGGGAGAGACGTACTGTTGAGGGGCAGTACTGAGGGAGACGTACTGTCGGAGGGACAGTACTGAGGGAGTGCCGTACTGTCGGAGGGACAGTACTGAGGGAGACGTACTGTTGAGGGGCAGTACTGAGGGAGACGTACTGACGGAGGGGCAGTACTGAGGGAGACGTACTGTCGGAGGGGCAGTACTGAGGGAGTGCCGTACTGTAGGAGGGACAGTACTGAGGGAGACGTACTGTCGGAGGGGCAGTACTGAGGGAGTGCCGTACTGTAGGAGGGACAGTACTGAGGGAGACGTACTGTCGGAGGGGCAGTACTGAGGGAGACGTACTGTCGGAGGGACAGTACTGAGGGAGTGCCGCACTGACGGAGGGGCAGTACTGAGGGAGACGTACTGTCGGAGGGGCAGTACTGAGGGAGACGTACTGTCGGAGGGGCAGTACTGAGGGAGTGCCGTACTGTAGGAGGGACAGTACTGAGGGAGACGTACTGTCGGAGGGACAGTACTGAGGGAGACGTACTGTCGGAGGGACAGTACTGAGGGAGACGTACTGTCGGAGGGGCAGTACTGAGTGAGACGCACTGTCGGAGGGACAGTACTGAGGGAGACATACTGTCGGAGGGGCAGTACTGAGGGAGACGTACTGTCGGAGGGGCAGTACTGAGGGAGACGTACTGTCGGAGGGGCAGTACTGAGGGAGACGTACTGTCGGAGGGGCAGTACTGAGGGAGTGCCGTACTGTAGGAGGGACAGTACTGAGGGAGACGTACTGTCGGAGGGGCAGTACTGAGGGAGACGTACTGTTGGAGGGACAGTACTTAGGGAGACGTACTGTCGGAGGTGCAGTACTGAGGGAGACGTACTGTCGGAGGGGCAGTACTGAGGGAGTGCCGTACTGTCGGAGGGACAGTACTGAGGGAGACGTACTGTCGGAGGGACAGTACTGAGGGAGACGCACTTTCGGAGGGACAGTACTGAGGGAGACGTACTGTCGGAGGGACAGTACTGAGGGAGACGTACTGTCGGAGGGGCAGTACTGAGGGAGTGACGTACTGTCGGAGTGACAGTACTGAGGGAGACGTACTGTCGGAGGGACAGTACTGAGGGAGACGTACTGTCGGAGGGACAGTACTGAGGGAGACGTACTGTCGGAGGGACAGTACTGAGGGAGACGTACTGTCGGAGGGACAGTACTGAGGGAGACGTACTGTCGGAGGGACAGTACTGAGGGAGACGTACTGTCGGAGGGGCAGTACTGAGGGAGACGTACTGTCGGAGGGACAGCACTGAGGGAGAGACGTACTGTCGGAGGGGCAGTACTGAGGGAGACGTACTGTTGGAGGGGCAGTACTGAGGGAGACGTACAGTCGGAGGGACAGTACTGAGGGAGTGCCGCACTGTCGGAGGGACAGTACTGAGGGAGACGTACTGTCGGAGGGACAGTACTGAGGGAGACGTACAGTCGGAGGGGCAGTACTGAGGGAGACGTACTGTCGGAGG
The DNA here is from genome assembly GCF_044704955.1 of Pristiophorus japonicus. Classification (NCBI taxonomy): domain Eukaryota; kingdom Metazoa; phylum Chordata; class Chondrichthyes; family Pristiophoridae; genus Pristiophorus; species Pristiophorus japonicus. Next base: position 39,202 of record NW_027251469.1, read on the forward strand.
AGCAGTACTGAGGGAGACATACTGTCGGAGGGGCAGTACTGAGGGAGACGTACTGTCGGAGGGACAGTACTGAGGGAGACGTACTGTCGGAGGGGCAGTACTGAGGGAGACGTACTGTCGGAGGGGCAGTACTGAGGGAGACGTACTGTCGGAGGGGCAGTACTGAGGGAGACTTACTGTCGGAGGGGCAGTACTGAGGGAGACGTACTGTAGGAGGGACAGTACTGAGGGAGACGTACTGTCGGAGGGACAGTACTGAGGGAGACTTACTGTCGGAGGGGCAGTACTGAGGGAGACGTACTGTCGGAGGGACAGTACTGAGGGAGACGTACTGTCGGAGGGACAGTACTGAGGGAGACGTACTGTCGGAGGGACAGTACTGAGGGAGACGTACTGTCGGAGGGGCAGTACTGAGGGAGACGTACTGTCGGAGGGACAGTACTGAGGGAGACGTACTGTCGGAGGTACAGTACTGAGGGAGACGTACTGTCGGAGGGACAGTACTGAGGGAGACGTACTGTCGGAGGGACAGTACTGAGGGAGTGCCTTACTGTCGGAGGGGCAGTACTGAGGGAGACGTACTGTCGGAGTGACAGGACTGAGGGAGACGTACTGTCGGAGTGACAGGACTGAGGGAGACGTACTGTTGAGGGGCAGTACTGAGGGAGTGCCGCACTGACGGAGGGGCAGTACTGAGGGAGACGTACTATCGGAGGGACAGTACTGAGGGAGACGTACTGTTGAGGGGCAGTACTGAGGGAGTGCCGCACTGACGGAGGGGCAGTACTGAGGGAGACGTACTGTCGGAGGGGCAGTACTGAGGGAGACGTACTGTCGGAGGGGCAGTACTGAGGGAGACGTACTGTCGGAGGGGCAGTACTGAGGGAGACGTACTGTCGGAGGGACAGTACTGAGGGAGACATACTGTCGGAGGGGCAGTACTGAGGGAGACGTACTGTCGGAGGGGCAGTACTGAGGGAGACGTACTGTCGGAGGGACAGTACTGAGGGAGACGTACTGTCGGTGGGGCAGTACTGAGGGAGACGTACTGTCGGAGGGACAGTACTGAGGGAGACGTACTGTCGGAGGGACAGTACTGAGGGAGACGTACTGTCGGAGGGACAGTACTGAGGGAGACGTACTGTCGGAGGGGCAGTACTGAGGGAGACGTACTGTCGGAGGGGCAGCACTGAGGGAGACGTACTGTCGGAGGGACAGTACTGAGGGAGACGCACTGTCGGAGGGGCAGCACTGAGGGAGACGTACTGTCGGAGGGACAGTACTGAGGGAGAGACGTACTGTCGGAGGGACAGTACTGAGGGAGAGACGTACTGTCGGAGGGACAGTACTGAGGGAGACGTACTGTCGGAGGGACAGTACTGAGGGAGACGTACTGTCGGAGGGACAGTACTGAGGGAGACGTACTGTCGGAGGGGCAGTACTGAGGGAGTGCCGTACTGTCGGAGGGGCAGTACTGAGGGAGACGTACTGTCGGAGGGGCAGTACTGAGGGAGTGCCGTACTGTCGGAGGGGCAGTACTGAGGGAGACGTACGGTCGGAGGGACAGGACTGAGGGAGACGTACTGTTGGAGGGACAGTACTGAGGGAGACGTACTGTCGGAGGGACAGTACTGAGGGAGACGTACTGTCGGAGGGGCAGTACTGAGGGAGACGTACTGTCGGAGGGACAGTACTGAGGGAGACGTACTGTCGGAGGGACAGTACTGAGGGAGACGTACTGTCGGAGGGGCAGTACTGAGGGAGACGTACTGTCGGAGGGACAGTACTGAGGGAGACGTACTGTCGGAGGGGCATTACTGAGGGAGACGTACTGTCGGAGGGACAGTACTGAGGGAGACTTACTGTCGGAGGGACAGTACTGAGGGAGTGCCGCACTGACGGAGGGGCAGTACTGAGGGAGTGCCGCACTGTCGGAGGGACAGTACTGAGGGAGACGTACTGTCGGAGGGACAGTACTGAGGGAGACGTACTGTCGGAGGGACAGTACTGAGGGAGACGTACTGTCGGAGGGGCAGTACTGAGGGAGACGTACTGTCGGAGGGACAGTACTGAGGGAGACGTACTGTCGGAGGGGCAGTACTGAGGGAGACGTACTGTCGGAGGGGCAGTACTGAGGGAGACGTACTGTCGGAGGTACAGTACTGAGGGAGACGTACTGTCGGAGGGACAGTACTGAGGGAGACGTACTGTCGGAGGGGCAGTACTGAGGGAGACGTACTGTCGGAGGGACAGTCCGGCGGGAGACGTACTTTCGGAGGGACAGTACTGAGGGAGACGTACTGTCGGAGGGACAGTACTGAGGGAGTGACGTACTGTCGGAGGGACAGGACTGAGGGAGACGTACTGTCGGAGGGACAGTACTGAGGGAGACGTACTGTCGGAGGGACAGTCCGGAGGGAGACGTACTTTCGGAGGGGCAGTACTGAGGGAGACGTACTGTCGGAGGGACAGTACTGAGGGAGTGCCGTACTGTCGGAGGGACAGTACTGAGGGAGACGTACTGTCGGAGGGGCAGTACTGAGGGAGTGCCGTACTGTCGGAGGGGCAGTACTGAGGGATTGCCGTACTGTCGGAGGGACAGTACTGAGGGAGACGTACTGTCGGAGGGGCAGTACTGAGGGAGTGCCGTACTGTCGGAGGGGCAGTACTGAGGGATTGCCGTACTGTCGGAGGGACAGTACTGAGGGAGACGTACTGTCGGAGGGACAGTACTGAGGGAGACGTACTGTCGGAGGGGCAGTACTGAGGGAGTGACGTACTGTCGGAGGGGCAGTACTGAGGGAGACGTACTGTCGGAGGGACAGTACTGAGGGAGAGACGTACTGTTGAGGGGCAGTACTGAGGGAGACGTACTGTCGGAGGGACAGTACTGAGGGAGTGCCGTACTGTCGGAGGGACAGTACTGAGGGAGACGTACTGTTGAGGGGCAGTACTGAGGGAGACGTACTGACGGAGGGGCAGTACTGAGGGAGACGTACTGTCGGAGGGGCAGTACTGAGGGAGTGCCGTACTGTAGGAGGGACAGTACTGAGGGAGACGTACTGTCGGAGGGGCAGTACTGAGGGAGTGCCGTACTGTAGGAGGGACAGTACTGAGGGAGACGTACTGTCGGAGGGGCAGTACTGAGGGAGTGCCGCACTGACGGAGGGGCAGTACTGAGGGAGACGTACTGTCGGAGGGGCAGTACTGAGGGAGACGTACTGTCGGAGGGGCAGTACTGAGGGAGTGCCGTACTGTAGGAGGGACAGTACTGAGGGAGACGTACTGTCGGAGGGACAGTACTGAGGGAGACGTACTGTCGGAGGGACAGTACTGAGGGAGACGTACTGTCGGAGGGGCAGTACTGAGTGAGACGCACTGTCGGAGGGACAGTACTGAGGGAGACATACTGTCGGAGGGGCAGTACTGAGGGAGACGTACTGTCGGAGGGGCAGTACTGAGGGAGACGTACTGTCGGAGGGGCAGTACTGAGGGAGACGTACTGTCGGAGGGGCAGTACTGAGGGAGTGCCGTACTGTAGGAGGGACAGTACTGAGGGAGACGTACTGTCGGAGGGGCAGTACTGAGGGAGACGTACTGTTGGAGGGACAGTACTTAGGGAGACGTACTGTCGGAGGTGCAGTACTGAGGGAGACGTACTGTCGGAGGGGCAGTACTGAGGGAGTGCCGTACTGTCGGAGGGACAGTACTGAGGGAGACGTACTGTCGGAGGGACAGTACTGAGGGAGACGCACTTTCGGAGGGACAGTACTGAGGGAGACGTACTGTCGGAGGGACAGTACTGAGGGAGACGTACTGTCGGAGGGGCAGTACTGAGGGAGTGACGTACTGTCGGAGTGACAGTACTGAGGGAGACGTACTGTCGGAGGGACAGTACTGAGGGAGACGTACTGTCGGAGGGACAGTACTGAGGGAGACGTACTGTCGGAGGGACAGTACTGAGGGAGACGTACTGTCGGAGGGACAGTACTGAGGGAGACGTACTGTCGGAGGGACAGTACTGAGGGAGACGTACTGTCGGAGGGACAGTACTGAGGGAGACGTACTGTCGGAGGGACAGCACTGAGGGAGAGACGTACTGTCGGAGGGGCAGTACTGAGGGAGACGTACTGTTGGAGGGGCAGTACTGAGGGAGACGTACAGTCGGAGGGACAGTACTGAGGGAGTGCCGCACTGTCGGAGGGACAGTACTGAGGGAGACGTACTGTCGGAGGGACAGTACTGAGGGAGACGTACAGTCGGAGGGGCAGTACTGAGGGAGACGTACTGTCGGAGGAGCAGTACTGAGGGAGACATACTGTCGGAGGGGCAGTACTGAGGGAGACGTACTGTCGGAGGGACAGTACTGAGGGAGACGTACTGTCGGAGGGGCAGTACTGAGGGAGACGTACTGTCGGAGGGGCAGTACTGAGGGAGACTTACTGTCGGAGGGGCAGTACTGAGGGAGACGTACTGTAGGAGGGACAGTACTGAGGGAGACGTACTGTCGGAGGGACAGTACTGAGGGAGACGTACTGTCGGAGGGACAGTACTGAGGGAGACGTACTGTCGGAGGGACAGTACTGAGGGAGACGTACTGTCGGAGGGGCAGTACTGAGGGAGACGTACTGTCGGAGGGACAGTACTGAGGGAGACGTACTGTCGGAGGTACAGTACTGAGGGAGACGTACTGTCGGAGGGACAGTACTGAGGGAGACGTACTGTCGGAGGGACAGTACTGAGGGAGTGCCTTACTGTCGGAGGGGCAGTACTGAGGGAGACGTACTGTCGGAGTGACAGGACTGAGGGAGACGTACTGTCGGAGTGACAGGACTGAGGGAGACGTACTGTTGAGGGGCAGTACTGAGGGAGTGCCGCACTGACGGAGGGGCAGTACTGAGGGAGACGTACTATCGGAGGGACAGTACTGAGGGAGACGTACTGTTGAGGGGCAGTACTGAGGGAGTGCCGCACTGACGGAGGGGCAGTACTGAGGGAGACGTACTGTCGGAGGGGCAGTACTGAGGGAGACGTACTGTCGGAGGGGCAGTACTGAGGGAGACGTACTGTCGGAGGGGCAGTACTGAGGGAGACGTACTGTCGGAGGGACAGTACTGAGGGAGACATACTGTCGGAGGGGCAGTACTGAGGGAGACGTACTGTCGGAGGGGCAGTACTGAGGGAGACGTACTGTCGGAGGGACAGTACTGAGGGAGACGTACTGTCGGTGGGGCAGTACTGAGGGAGACGTACTGTCGGAGGGACAGTACTGAGGGAGACGTACTGTCGGAGGGACAGTACTGAGGGAGACGTACTGTCGGAGGGACAGTACTGAGGGAGACGTACTGTCGGAGGGGCAGTACTGAGGGAGACGTACTGTCGGAGGGGCAGCACTGAGGGAGACGTACTGTCGGAGGGACAGTACTGAGGGAGACGCACTGTCGGAGGGGCAGCACTGAGGGAGACGTACTGTCGGAGGGACAGTACTGAGGGAGAGACGTACTGTCGGAGGGACAGTACTGAGGGAGAGACGTACTGTCGGAGGGACAGTACTGAGGGAGACGTACTGTCGGAGGGACAGTACTGAGGGAGACGTACTGTCGGAGGGACAGTACTGAGGGAGACGTACTGTCGGAGGGGCAGTACTGAGGGAGTGCCGTACTGTCGGAGGGGCAGTACTGAGGGAGACGTACTGTCGGAGGGGCAGTACTGAGGGAGTGCCGTACTGTCGGAGGGGCAGTACTGAGGGAGACGTACGGTCGGAGGGACAGGACTGAGGGAGACGTACTGTTGGAGGGACAGTACTGAGGGAGACGTACTGTCGGAGGGACAGTACTGAGGGAGACGTACTGTCGGAGGGGCAGTACTGAGGGAGACGTACTGTCGGAGGGACAGTACTGAGGGAGACGTACTGTCGGAGGGACAGTACTGAGGGAGACGTACTGTCGGAGGGGCAGTACTGAGGGAGACGTACTGTCGGAGGGACAGTACTGAGGGAGACGTACTGTCGGAGGGGCATTACTGAGGGAGACGTACTGTCGGAGGGACAGTACTGAGGGAGACTTACTGTCGGAGGGACAGTACTGAGGGAGTGCCGCACTGACGGAGGGGCAGTACTGAGGGAGTGCCGCACTGTCGGAGGGACAGTACTGAGGGAGACGTACTGTCGGAGGGACAGTACTGAGGGAGACGTACTGTCGGAGGGACAGTACTGAGGGAGACGTACTGTCGGAGGGGCAGTACTGAGGGAGACGTACTGTCGGAGGGACAGTACTGAGGGAGACGTACTGTCGGAGGGGCAGTACTGAGGGAGACGTACTGTCGGAGGGGCAGTACTGAGGGAGACGTACTGTCGGAGGTACAGTACTGAGGGAGACGTACTGTCGGAGGGACAGTACTGAGGGAGACGTACTGTCGGAGGGGCAGTACTGAGGGAGACGTACTGTCGGAGGGACAGTCCGGCGGGAGACGTACTTTCGGAGGGACAGTACTGAGGGAGACGTACTGTCGGAGGGACAGTACTGAGGGAGTGACGTACTGTCGGAGGGACAGGACTGAGGGAGACGTACTGTCGGAGGGACAGTACTGAGGGAGACGTACTGTCGGAGGGACAGTCCGGAGGGAGACGTACTTTCGGAGGGACAGTACTGAGGAGACGTACTGTCGGAGGGACAGTACTGAGGGAGACGTACTGTTGGAGGGGCAGTACTGAGGGAGACGTACTGTCGGAGGGACAGTACTGAGGGAGACGTACTGTCGGAGGGACAGTACTGAGGAGACGTACTGTCGGAGGGACA